>NW_027665468.1:0-3000 GCF_963924005.1 Protomyctophum bolini | reverse complement strand
GAGGGGCAGAGGAAAGGTTGGCGGTTAGCGGCCATGTAAATGGTGCCTTAATATAGCACCTTTATCCAAGGCGCTTTACATAGACTGTGCATTACATTCACACACACATTCATACACCTTTACATAGATTGTGCATTACATTCACCCATTCACACACACATTCACACACCTTTACATACATTGTGCATTACATTCACCCATTCACACACACATTCATACACCTTTACGTAGACTGTGCATTACATTCACCCATTCACACACACATTCATACGCGGAGGAAACCATGCAAGGCACCGACCAGCACATCAGGAGCAATTAGGGGTTCAGAGTCTTGCTCAAGGACACTTCCACACTAACTCTGGGGGAGCCCACAGGGTTCGAACTGGCAACCTTGCGGTTACCATCCAGCGCCATAGCGCGCCATACGAGCTTGTAGGTCTGCTATTTTTTGAAAAATCAAAGAACGACTGACATATAGAAACATAGCTTTTTCAGAAAACTGTCAGGATGTAGAAGACATTTTTTAGAATCTGATCTCAGGTCAGAATGGGTTAAAAGCACAGACAGACACTCGCCAAAAACTCCCCACTCACCCACGTACAACAACAGACAGGCCCATAAAAGAGGTGGATTCCCTCTCTGTCATCATCTATCTCATCAGAACAGAACCCGCCCACGGCAGACTGATACCATACGGCCCAAAACACTCACTCACCCACGGAAACATCCATCCAATTAGAGGCCAGAGAAAGATAGACTTTCATATCACTACCGAGATAAAAAAACATGAGAGAGACGTCAAGATACACCTGCCTCTCACGCACACACACACACACACACACACACACACACACACACACACACACACACACACACACACACACACACACACACACACACACACACACACACAGAGTGAGGAGTCAAAACAAAAACCCTCTCAGAGCCTGCAGTGCTTTCGCTACATTCCTTGTTGACATTCTTTCCCACATCGTCCTTGGCTGGGCCTTCCCTCCTCCTCTAGGCCCCGCCCCCTCCTTGGCTATGGGCCTTTCCAATAGGCCACGCCCCCTTCCTGGAAGTGATACAGAGGTAGCAGGAGAGTGGGCGGAGCCAGCCGGGGCCAGGCCAGCCAGACAGAAAGACAGACCAGCCATAACAGCATGTAGCTTCACTCTCCAGCCACACGGAGGCACTGTATCTCCTCCTATCTTGGGGCTTTGGAAATCACATGTATGTATGTATGTGTCAATTCAACTCTCAGACATAACAGGGAAACAGTACTGGCGATTATTATGCTTTAGGTGTTAAGATGCTTGTTCTATTTGATGCTTGAGTTGAACTGTTAAAACACAAAGCTCATTTCACTACATTTAAGCTTAGTAAATGGAATGTACTGTACGTGGTCTAATCTCATAGTGCTAATAGTGTAAGACATTAAGCTCAGTTCATGATCTGATCGTTTGCTGTGATTAGACATCATTAAGAGGACAGATGTGGATGAGTCATTCAGAGATAGATCTTAGTCTCAAGCAGCCCCTGAGTCACAGATCATTCCTTGGTTTTAGGGGGGAAGACAGTCCGGCCATTTATAGAGAGAGGAGGGTCCTGTTGTTACTGGAAATGATGTGGAGGACAGCAGAGAAACACAGAGGAGGGGGCTGTTTTATAGACGGAGAGAGAGAGATCAATCAACACAAGCTAAGACTGAGACATACTCCAAGCAACGGTCAGGTATCTGACCCATATGGATCTGTGTGACCCGATACCGATCAATCACCGATATAGCAAACGATAGTGCATTTTTTAATGGAATGAAAGCAGGCCTTTTTTTCTGTGTGGATTGTGCAAATACTTTTAGGATTATGATTATGTAAAAGGTACAGTGACAGTAGTTCAGATGGATGCTTTTTTTTTAAAAGCAATGACTTTATTTAAGACTTCTACATAATATTTTTAAAAGAGTAGTTTTGGAGTGACACAGGCACACTACAGTACCACCAGCACCAATGACATCACAGTTCGGCACAGACAAAAATAGGCTGCATTTCAAATGAACTTCCAAACAAGAGACTGACTCGACTCGGTATGTATAATACCGATAAATATCGGTAGACATTTCACCAATACGACATGACCCGACACGCCAAATGAGGGAATATCGGTGGCCGATATATCGGTCGGGCACTACAAGCACGTATGCATGTACACGAGGAAGTAAGTGCATCAAAGCTTCACCAAATCCATTTCACGTGCTGGCCGTTGCGTACCGGAATGTGTCGTCATCTGTAAAACATGACATGCCACACTAGTATTATGTGCAGTCGCACTCAGGCAACGACAGAGTGAAGCCGTGTTCCAAGAAGATGTGTGCTAACTTTCAGAATATAATATATATATTGTCAAATGTAACTATCACTATCCAACAGTGCATACGATACGATCACAAATTGAGGATGTGTACGCCCTGAGGGACATTCAAGAAGTCAGTCATATAAGAGTGAGAGTGAAAGAGAGAACGATACGTGAGGCACAGCCCAAACATCAGGAGAGGAGAGGAAAGGAAAGCGATACACAAGGAGGTATCTGGGCCTTACGGAAGGAAGGAATGTGAGAGGGAGGGAGGGGGAGAGACTGAGAGGCATATGGGAAGCATTGCTGAGGCATTCCATGCATTGGTGTTTGATTACATCGTGCCTCGTGGCCTCGTCACCTCCCACGCCGCGCTGTGTGAGGGCATGTCCCTCTTTCCTTGATGTGTCGACCAACGAGTGACATCACTGCTGGCATCCGTCTAGGACAGGGGGGTGCCCAGAAGGTAGATACCAGTAGATCACAAAGAGATCTACCAGTAGATCACAAAGGCTGTGCAGGTAGACCACATTATTTAACCCATTTTGGACTGAGGTCGATGAAACATTGTCCTGAAAAACCCATGTTTCTGTGTCGGTGGTGCTCAACCTTTTTCATGTCAAGGAACCCCAGAATTATCTCTATTGG
>NW_027665469.1:0-18466 GCF_963924005.1 Protomyctophum bolini | reverse complement strand
AAAGTGACATTTTGGCCCTGTTGTCCCAAACTGCCCCAGCACTTCCCACATTGCTCAAAGTGGCTAGCTTTCATCCCAACACAGTTTATAGGGCCATACGGTACATAGTTTTCAAGTTACAGACTAAGCTAAGCAAAAGTGAACCAGGCCTTTTTACTGTGAAAATGGCACTTTGGGACTGTGAAAGTGACATTTTGGCCCCGTTCATTCCTGTTGTCCCAAACTGCCCCAGCTCTTGCCACAATGCTCAAAGTGGCTAGCTTTCATCCCAACACAGTTTATAGGGCCATACGGTACATAGTTTTCAAGTTACAGACTAAGCTAAGCAAAAGTGAACCAGGCCTTTTTACTGTGAAAATGGCACTTTGGGACTGTGAAAGTGACATTTTGGCCCTGTTGTCCCAAACTGCCCCAGCACTTCCCACATTGCTCAAAGTGGCTAGCTTTCATCCCAACACAGTTTATAGGGCCATACGGTACATAGTTTTCAAGTTACAGACTAAGCTAAGCAAAAGTGAACCAGGCCTTTTTACTGTGAAAATGGCACTTTGGGACTGTGAAAGTGACATTTTGGCCCTGTTGTCCCAAACTGCCCCAGCACTTCCCACATTGCTCAAAGTGGCTAGCTTTCATCCCAACACAGTTTATAGGGCCATACGGTACATAGTTTTCAAGTTACAGACTAAGCTAAGCAAAATGAATCTTTTTTTTTTACTGTGAAAATGGCACTTTGGGACTGTGAAAGTGACATTTTGGCCCTGTTGTCCCAAACTGCCCCAGCACTTCCCACATTGCTCAAAGTGGCTAGCTTTCATCCCAACACAGTTTATAGGGCCATACGGTACATAGTTTTCAAGTTACAGACTAAGCTAAGCAAAAGTGAACCAGGCCTTTTTACTGTGAAAATGGCACTTTGGGACTGTGAAAGTGACATTTTGGCCCCGTTCATTCCCTGTTGTCCCAAACTGCCCCAGCTCTTGCCACAATGCTCAAAGTGGCTAGCTTTCATCCCAACACAGTTTATAGGGCCATACGGTACATAGTTTTCAAGTTACAGACTAAGCTAAGCAAAAGTGAACCAGGCCTTTTTACTGTGAAAACGGCACTTTGGGACTGTGAAAGTGACATTTTGGCCCTGTTGTCCCAAACTGCCCCAGCACTTCCCACATTGCTCAAAGTGGCTAGCTTTCATCCCAACACAGTTTATAGGGCCATACGGTACATAGTTTTCAAGTTACAGACTAAGCTAAGCAAAAGTGAACCAGGCCTTTTTACTGTGAAAACGGCACTTTGGGACTGTGAAAGTGACATTTTGGCCCTGTTGTCCCAAACTGCCCCAGCACTTCCCACATTGCTCAAAGTGGCTAGCTTTCATCCCAACACAGTTTATAGGGCCATACGGTACATAGTTTTCAAGTTACAGACTAAGCTAAGCAAAAGTGAACCAGGCCTTTTTACTGTGAAAATGGCACTTTGGGACTGTGAAAGTGACATTTTGGCCCTGTTGTCCCAAACTGCCCCAGCACTTCCCACATTGCTCAAAGTGGCTAGCTTTCATCCCAACACAGTTTATAGGGCCATACGGTACATAGTTTTCAAGTTACAGACTAAGCTAAGCAAAAGTGAACCAGGCCTTTTTACTGTGAAAATGGCACTTTGGGACTGTGAAAGTGACATTTTGGCCCTGTTGTCCCAAACTGCCCCAGCACTTCCCACATTGCTCAAAGTGGCTAGCTTTCATCCCAACACAGTTTATAGGGCCATACGGTACATAGTTTTCAAGTTACAGACTAAGCTAAGCAAAATGAATCTTTTCTTTTTTACTGTGAAAATGGCACTTTGGGACTGTGAAAGTGACATTTTGGCCCTGTTGTCCCAAACTGCCCCAGCACTTCCCACATTGCTCAAAGTGGCTAGCTTTCATCCCAACACAGTTTATAGGGCCATACGGTACATAGTTTTCAAGTTACAGACTAAGCTAAGCAAAAGTGAACCAGGCCTTTTTACTGTGAAAATGGCACTTTGGGACTGTGAAAGTGACATTTTGGCCCCGTTCATTCCCTGTTGTCCCAAACTGCCCCAGCTCTTGCCACAATGCTCAAAGTGGCTAGCTTTCATCCCAACACAGTTTATAGGGCCATACGGTACATAGTTTTCAAGTTACAGACTAAGCTAAGCAAAAGTGAACCAGGCCTTTTTACTGTGAAAATGGCACTTTGGGACTGTGAAAGTGACATTTTGGCCCTGTTGTCCCAAACTGCCCCAGCACTTCCCACATTGCTCAAAGTGGCTAGCTTTCATCCCAACACAGTTTATAGGGCCATACGGTACATAGTTTTCAAGTTACAGACTAAGCTAAGCAAAAGTGAACCAGGCCTTTTTACTGTGAAAACGGCACTTTGGGACTGTGAAAGTGACATTTTGGCCCTGTTGTCCCAAACTGCCCCAGCACTTCCCACATTGCTCAAAGTGGCTAGCTTTCATCCCAACACAGTTTATAGGGCCATACGGTACATAGTTTTCAAGTTACAGACTAAGCTAAGCTAAAGTGAACCAGGCCTTTTTACTGTGAAAACGGCACTTTGGGACTGTGAAAGTGACATTTTGGCCCTGTTGTCCCAAACTGCCCCAGCACTTCCCACATTGCTCAAAGTGGCTAGCTTTCATCCCAACACAGTTTATAGGGCCATACGGTACATAGTTTTCAAGTTACAGACTAAGCTAAGCAAAATGAATCTTTTTTTTTTACTGTGAAAATGGCACTTTGGGACTGTGAAAGTGACATTTTGGCCCTGTTGTCCCAAACTGCCCCAGCACTTCCCACATTGCTCAAAGTGGCTAGCTTTCATCCCAACACAGTTTATAGGGCCATACGGTACATAGTTTTCAAGTTACAGACTAAGCTAAGCAAAAGTGAACCAGGCCTTTTTACTGTGAAAACGGCACTTTGGGACTGTGAAAGTGACATTTTGGCCCTGTTGTCCCAAACTGCCCCAGCACTTCCCACATTGCTCAAAGTGGCTAGCTTTCATCCCAACACAGTTTATAGGGCCATACGGTACATAGTTTTCAAGTTACAGACTAAGCTAAGCAAAAGTGAACCAGGCCTTTTTACTGTGAAAATGGCACTTTGGGACTGTGAAAGTGACATTTTGGCCCCGTTCATTCCCTGTTGTCCCAAACTGCCCCAGCTCTTGCCACAATGCTCAACGTGGCTAGCTTTCATCCCAACACAGTTTATAGGGCCATACGGTACATAGTTTTCAAGTTACAGACTAAGCTAAGCAAAAGTGAACCAGGCCTTTTTACTGTGAAAATGGCACTTTGGGACTGTGAAAGTGACATTTTGGCCCTGTTGTCCCAAACTGCCCCAGCACTTCCCACATTGCTCAAAGTGGCTAGCTTTCATCCCAACACAGTTTATAGGGCCATACGGTACATAGTTTTCAAGTTACAGACTAAGCTAAGCAAAAGTGAACCAGGCCTTTTTACTGTGAAAATGGCACTTTGGGACTGTGAAAGTGACATTTTGGCCCTGTTGTCCCAAACTGCCCCAGCACTTCCCACATTGCTCAAAGTGGCTAGCTTTCATCCCAACACAGTTTATAGGGCCATACGGTACATAGTTTTCAAGTTACAGACTAAGCTAAGCAAAATGAATCTTTTTTTTTTTACTGTGAAAATGGCACTTTGGGACTGTGAAAGTGACATTTTGGCCCTGTTGTCCCAAACTGCCCCAGCACTTCCCACATTGCTCAAAGTGGCTAGCTTTCATCCCAACACAGTTTATAGGGCCATACGGTACATAGTTTTCAAGTTACAGACTAAGCTAAGCAAAAGTGAACCAGGCCTTTTTACTGTGAAAATGGCACTTTGGGACTGTGAAAGTGACATTTTGGCCCTGTTGTCCCAAACTGCCCCAGCACTTCCCACATTGCTCAAAGTGGCTAGCTTTCATCCCAACACAGTTTATAGGGCCATACGGTACATAGTTTTCAAGTTACAGACTAAGCTAAGCAAAAGTGAACCAGGCCTTTTTACTGTGAAAATGGCACTTTGGGACTGTGAAAGTGACATTTTGGCCCCGTTCATTCCCTGTTGTCCCAAACTGCCCCAGCTCTTGCCACAATGCTCAAAGTGGCTAGCTTTCATCCCAACACAGTTTATAGGGCCATACGGTACATAGTTTTCAAGTTACAGACTAAGCTAAGCAAAAGTGAACCAGGCCTTTTTACTGTGAAAATGGCACTTTGGGACTGTGAAAGTGACATTTTGGCCCTGTTGTCCCAAACTGCCCCAGCACTTCCCACATTGCTCAAAGTGGCTAGCTTTCATCCCAACACAGTTTATAAGGCCATACGGTACATAGTTTTCAAGTTACAGACTAAGCTAAGCAAAAGTGAACCAGGCCTTTTTACTGTGAAAATGGCACTTTGGGACTGTGAAAGTGACATTTTGGCCCTGTTGTCCCAAACTGCCCCAGCACTTCCCACATTGCTCAAAGTGGCTAGCTTTCATCCCAACACAGTTTATAGGGCCATACGGTACATAGTTTTCAAGTTACAGACTAAGCTAAGCAAAATGAATCTTTTTTTTTTTACTGTGAAAATGGCACTTTGGGACTGTGAAAGTGACATTTTGGCCCTGTTGTCCCAAACTGCCCCAGCACTTCCCACATTGCTCAAAGTGGCTAGCTTTCATCCCAACACAGTTTATAGGGCCATACGGTACATAGTTTTCAAGTTACAGACTAAGCTAAGCAAAAGTGAACCAGGCCTTTTTACTGTGAAAATGGCACTTTGGGACTGTGAAAGTGACATTTTGGCCCCGTTCATTCCCTGTTGTCCCAAACTGCCCCAGCTCTTGCCACAATGCTCAAAGTGGCTAGCTTTCATCCCAACACAGTTTATAGGGCCATACGGTACATAGTTTTCAAGTTACAGACTAAGCTAAGCAAAAGTGAACCAGGCCTTTTTACTGTGAAAACGGCACTTTGGGACTGTGAAAGTGACATTTTGGCCCTGTTGTCCCAAACTGCCCAGCACTTCCCACATTGCTCAAAGTGGCTAGCTTTCATCCCAACACAGTTTATAGGGCCATACGGTACATAGTTTTCAAGTTACAGACTAAGCTAAGCAAAAGTGAACCAGGCCTTTTTACTGTGAAAACGGCACTTTGGGACTGTGAAAGTGACATTTTGGCCCTGTTGTCCCAAACTGCCCCAGCACTTCCCACATTGCTCAAAGTGGCTAGCTTTCATCCCAACACAGTTTATAGGGCCATACGGTACATAGTTTTCAAGTTACAGACTAAGCTAAGCAAAAGTGAACCAGGCCTTTTTACTGTGAAAATGGCACTTTGGGACTGTGAAAGTGACATTTTGGCCCTGTTGTCCCAAACTGCCCCAGCACTTCCCACATTGCTCAAAGTGGCTAGCTTTCATCCCAACACAGTTTATAGGGCCATACGGTACATAGTTTTCAAGTTACAGACTAAGCTAAGCAAAAGTGAACCAGGCCTTTTTACTGTGAAAATGGCACTTTGGGACTGTGAAAGTGACATTTTGGCCCTGTTGTCCCAAACTGCCCCAGCACTTCCCACATTGCTCAAAGTGGCTAGCTTTCATCCAACACAGTTTATAGGGCCATACGGTACATAGTTTTCAAGTTACAGACTAAGCTAAGCAAAATGAATCTTTTTTTTTTACTGTGAAAATGGCACTTTGGGACTGTGAAAGTGACATTTTGGCCCTGTTGTCCCAAACTGCCCCAGCACTTCCCACATTGCTCAAAGTGGCTAGCTTTCATCCCAACACAGTTTATAGGGCCATACGGTACATAGTTTTCAAGTTGTTACAGACTAAGCTAAGCAAAAGTGAACCAGGCCTTTTTACTGTGAAAATGGCACTTTGGGACTGTGAAAGTGACATTTTGGCCCTGTTGTCCCAAACTGCCCCAGCACTTCCCACATTGCTCAAAGTGGCTAGCTTTCATCCCAACACAGTTTATAGGGCCATACGGTACATAGTTTTCAAGTTACAGACTAAGCTAAGCAAAAGTGAACCAGGCCTTTTTACTGTGAAAATGGCACTTTGGGACTGTGAAAGTGACATTTTGGCCCCGTTCATTCCCTGTTGTCCCAAACTGCCCCAGCTCTTGCCACAATGCTCAAAGTGGCTAGCTTTCATCCCAACACAGTTTATAGGGCCATACGGTACATAGTTTTCAAGTTACAGACTAAGCTAAGCAAAAGTGAACCAGGCCTTTTTACTGTGAAAATGGCACTTTGGGACTGTGAAAGTGACATTTTGGCCCTGTTGTCCCAAACTGCCCCAGCACTTCCCACATTGCTCAAAGTGGCTAGCTTTCATCCCAACACAGTTTATAGGGCCATACGGTACATAGTTTTCAAGTTACAGACTAAGCTAAGCAAAAGTGAACCAGGCCTTTTTACTGTGAAAATGGCACTTTGGGACTGTGAAAGTGACATTTTGGCCCTGTTGTCCCAAACTGCCCCAGCACTTCCCACATTGCTCAAAGTGGCTAGCTTTCATCCCAACACAGTTTATAGGGCCATACGGTACATAGTTTTCAAGTTACAGACTAAGCTAAGCAAAATGAATCTTTTTTTTTTACTGTGAAAATGGCACTTTGGGACTGTGAAAGTGACATTTTGGCCCTGTTGTCCCAAACTGCCCCAGCACTTCCCACATTGCTCAAAGTGGCTAGCTTTCATCCCAACACAGTTTATAGGGCCATACGGTACATAGTTTTCAAGTTACAGACTAAGCTAAGCAAAAGTGAACCAGGCCTTTTTACTGTGAAAATGGCACTTTGGGACTGTGAAAGTGACATTTTGGCCCCGTTCATTCCCTGTTGTCCCAAACTGCCCCAGCTCTTGCCACAATACTCAAAGTGGCTAGCTTTCATCCCAACACAGTTTATAGGGCCATACGGTACATAGTTTTCAAGTTACAGACTAAGCTAAGCAAAAGTGAACCAGGCCTTTTTACTGTGAAAACGGCACTTTGGGACTGTGAAAGTGACATTTTGGCCCTGTTGTCCCAAACTGCCCCAGCACTTCCCACATTGCTCAAAGTGGCTAGCTTTCATCCCAACACAGTTTATAGGGCCATACGGTACATAGTTTTCAAGTTACAGACTAAGCTAAGCAAAAGTGAACCAGGCCTTTTTACTGTGAAAACGGCACTTTGGGACTGTGAAAGTGACATTTTGGCCCTGTTGTCCCAAACTGCCCCAGCACTTCCCACATTGCTCAAAGTGGCTAGCTTTCATCCCAACACAGTTTATAGGGCCATACGGTACATAGTTTTCAAGTTACAGACTAAGCTAAGCAAAATGAATCTTTTTTTTTTTACTGTGAAAATGGCACTTTGGGACTGTGAAAGTGACATTTTGGCCCTGTTGTCCCAAACTGCCCCAGCACTTCCCACATTGCTCAAAGTGGCTAGCTTTCATCCCAACACAGTTTATAGGGCCATACGGTACATAGTT
This sequence comes from Protomyctophum bolini, assembly GCF_963924005.1. Taxonomy (NCBI): domain Eukaryota; kingdom Metazoa; phylum Chordata; class Actinopteri; order Myctophiformes; family Myctophidae; genus Protomyctophum; species Protomyctophum bolini. The sequence continues at coordinate 10,952 of NW_027665469.1, read as the reverse complement.
TTCAAGTTACAGACTAAGCTAAGCAAAAGTGAACCAGGCCTTTTTACTGTGAAAAAGGCACTTTGGGACTGTGAAAGTGACATTTTGGCCCTGTTGTCCCAAACTGCCCCAGCACTTCCCACATTGCTCAAAGTGGCTAGCTTTCATCCCAACACAGTTTATAGGGCCATACGGTACATAGTTTTCAAGTTACAGACTAAGCTAAGCAAAAGTGAACCAGGCCTTTTTACTGTGAAAATGGCACTTTGGGACTGTGAAAGTGACATTTTGGCCCGTTCATTCCCTGTTGTCCCAAACTGCCCCAGCTCTTGCCACAATGCTCAACGTGGCTAGCTTTCATCCCAACACAGTTTATAGGGCCATACGGTACATAGTTTTCAAGTTACAGACTAAGCTAAGCAAAAGTGAACCAGGCCTTTTTACTGTGAAAATGGCACTTTGGGACTGTGAAAGTGACATTTTGGCCCTGTTGTCCCAAACTGCCCCAGCACTTCCCACATTGCTCAAAGTGGCTAGCTTTCATCCCAACACAGTTTATAGGGCCATACGGTACATAGTTTTCAAGTTACAGACTAAGCTAAGCAAAAGTGAACCAGGCCTTTTTACTGTGAAAACGGCACTTTGGGACTGTGAAAGTGACATTTTGGCCCTGTTGTCCCAAACTGCCCCAGCACTTCCCACATTGCTCAAAGTGGCTAGCTTTCATCCCAACACAGTTTATAGGGCCATACGGTACATAGTTTTCAAGTTACAGACTAAGCTAAGCAAAAGTGAACCAGGCCTTTTTACTGTGAAAATGGCACTTTGGGACTGTGAAAGTGACATTTTGGCCCTGTTGTCCCAAACTGCCCCAGCACTTCCCACATTGCTCAAAGTGGCTAGCTTTCATCCCAACACAGTTTATAGGGCCATACGGTACATAGTTTTCAAGTTACAGACTAAGCTAAGCAAAAGTGAACCAGGCCTTTTTACTGTGAAAATGGCACTTTGGGACTGTGAAAGTGACATTTTGGCCCCGTTCATTCCCTGTTGTCCCAAACTGCCCCAGCTCTTGCCACAATGCTCAAAGTGGCTAGCTTTCATCCCAACACAGTTTATAGGGCCATACGGTACATAGTTTTCAAGTTACAGACTAAGCTAAGCAAAAGTGAACCAGGCCTTTTTACTGTGAAAATGGCACTTTGGGACTGTGAAAGTGACATTTTGGCCCTGTTGTCCCAAACTGCCCCAGCACTTCCCACATTGCTCAAAGTGGCTAGCTTTCATCCCAACACAGTTTATAGGGCCATACGGTACATAGTTTTCAAGTTACAGACTAAGCTAAGCAAAAGTGAACCAGGCCTTTTTACTGTGAAAACGGCACTTTGGGACTGTGAAAGTGACATTTTGGCCCTGTTGTCCCAAACTGCCCCAGCACTTCCCACATTGCTCAAAGTGGCTAGCTTTCATCCCAACACAGTTTATAGGGCCATACGGTACATAGTTTTCAAGTTACAGACTAAGCTAAGCAAAAGTGAACCAGGCCTTTTTACTGTGAAAACGGCACTTTGGGACTGTGAAAGTGACATTTTGGCCCTGTTGTCCCAAACTGCCCCAGCACTTCCCACATTGCTCAAAGTGGCTAGCTTTCATCCCAACACAGTTTATAGGGCCATACGGTACATAGTTTTCAAGTTACAGACTAAGCTAAGCAAAATGAATCTTTTTTTTTTTACTGTGAAAATGGCACTTTGGGACTGTGAAAGTGACATTTTGGCCCTGTTGTCCCAAACTGCCCCAGCACTTCCCACATTGCTCAAAGTGGCTAGCTTTCATCCCAACACAGTTTATAGGGCCATACGGTACATAGTTTTCAAGTTACAGACTAAGCTAAGCAAAAGTGAACCAGGCCTTTTTACTGTGAAAACGGCACTTTGGGACTGTGAAAGTGACATTTTGGCCCTGTTGTCCCAAACTGCCCAAGCACTTCCCACATTGCTCAAAGTGGCTAGCTTTCATCCCAACACAGTTTATAGGGCCATACGGTACATAGTTTTCAAGTTACAGACTAAGCTAAGCAAAAGTGAACCAGGCCTTTTTACTGTGAAAATGGCACTTTGGGACTGTGAAAGTGACATTTTGGCCCTGTTGTCCCAAACTGCCCCAGCACTTCCCACATTGCTCAAAGTGGCTAGCTTTCATCCCAACACAGTTTATAGGGCCATACGGTACATAGTTTTCAAGTTACAGACTAAGCTAAGCAAAAGTGAACCAGGCCTTTTTACTGTGAAAATGGCACTTTTGGGACTGTGAAAGTGACATTTTGGCCCCGTTCATTCCCTGTTGTCCCAAACTGCCCCAGCTCTTGCCACAATGCTCAAAGTGGCTAGCTTTCATCCCAACACAGTTTATAGGGCCATACGGTACATAGTTTTCAAGTTACAGACTAAGCTAAGCAAAAGTGAACCAGGCCTTTTTACTGTGAAAATGGCACTTTGGGACTGTGAAAGTGACATTTTGGCCCTGTTGTCCCAAACTGCCCCAGCACTTCCCACATTGCTCAAAGTGGCTAGCTTTCATCCAACACAGTTTATAGGGCCATACGGTACATAGTTTTCAAGTTACAGACTAAGCTAAGCAAAAGTGAACCAGGCCTTTTTACTGTGAAAACGGCACTTTGGGACTGTGAAAGTGACATTTTGGCCCTGTTGTCCCAAACTGCCCCAGCACTTCCCACATTGCTCAAAGTGGCTAGCTTTCATCCCAACACAGTTTATAGGGCCATACGGTACATAGTTTTCAAGTTACAGACTAAGCTAAGCAAAAGTGAACCAGGCCTTTTTACTGTGAAAATGGCACTTTGGGACTGTGAAAGTGACATTTTGGCCCTGTTGTCCCAAACTGCCCCCAGCACTTCCCACATTGCTCAAAGTGGCTAGCTTTCATCCCAACACAGTTTATAGGGCCATACGGTACATAGTTTTCAAGTTACAGACTAAGCTAAGCAAAAGTGAACCAGGCCTTTTTACTGTGAAAATGGCACTTTGGGACTGTGAAAGTGACATTTTGGCCCTGTTGTCCCAAACTGCCCCAGCACTTCCCACATTGCTCAAAGTGGGCTAGCTTTCATCCCAACACAGTTTATAGGGCCATACGGTACATAGTTTTCAAGTTACAGACTAAGCTAAGCAAAATTGAATCTTTTTTTTTTTACTGTGAAAATGGCACTTTGGGACTGTGAAAGTGACATTTTGGCCCTGTTGTCCCAAACTGCCCCAGCACTTCCCACATTGCTCAAAGTGGCTAGCTTTCATTCCAACACAGTTTATAGGGCCATACGGTACATAGTTTTCAAGTTACAGACTAAGCTAAGCAAAAGTGAACCAGGCCTTTTTACTGTGAAAATGGCACTTTGGGACTGTGAAAGTGACATTTTGGCCCCGTTCATTCCCTGTTGTCCCAAACTGCCCCAGCTCTTGCCACAATGCTCAAAGTGGCTAGCTTTCATCCCAACACAGTTTATAGGGCCATACGGTACATAGTTTTCAAGTTACAGACTAAGCTAAGCAAAAGTGAACCAGGCCTTTTTACTGTGAAAATGGCACTTTGGGACTGTGAAAGTGACATTTTGGCCCTGTTGTCCCAAACTGCCCCAGCACTTCCCACATTGCTCAAAGTGGCTAGCTTTCATCCCAACACAGTTTTATAGGGCCATACGGGTACATAGTTTTCAAGTTACAGACTAAGCTAAGCAAAAGTGAACCAGGCCTTTTTACTGTGAAAATGGCACTTTGGGACTGTGAAAGTGACATTTTGGCCCTGTTGTCCCAAACTGCCCCAGCACTTCCCACATTGCTCAAAGTGGCTAGCTTTCATCCCAACACAGTTTATAGGGCCATACGGTACATAGTTTTCAAGTTACAGACTAAGCTAAGCAAAATGAATCTTTTTTTTTTACTGTGAAAATGGCACTTTGGGACTGTGAAAGTGACATTTTGGCCTGTTGTCCCAAACTGCCCCAGCACTTCCCACATTGCTCAAAGTGGCTAGCTTTCATCCCAACACAGTTTATAGGGCCATACGGTACATAGTTTTCAAGTTACAGACTAAGCTAAGCAAAAGTGAACCAGGCCTTTTTACTGTGAAAATGGCACTTTGGGACTGTGAAAGTGACATTTTGGCCCCGTTCATTCCCTGTTGTCCCAAACTGCCCCAGCTCTTGCCACAATGCTCAAAGTGGCTAGCTTTCATCCCAACACAGTTTATAGGGCCATACGGTACATAGTTTTCAAGTTACAGACTAAGCTAAGCAAAAGTGAACCAGGCCTTTTTACTGTGAAAACGGCACTTTGGGACTGTGAAAGTGACATTTTGGCCCTGTTGTCCCAAACTGCCCCAGCACTTCCCACATTGCTCAAAGTGGCTAGCTTTCATCCCAACACAGTTTATAGGGCCATACGGTACATAGTTTTCAAGTTACAGACTAAGCTAAGCAAAATGAATCTTTTTTTTTTACTGTGAAAATGGCACTTTGGGACTGTGAAAGTGACATTTTGGCCCTGTTGTCCCAAACTGCCCCAGCACTTCCCACATTGCTCAAAGTGGCTAGCTTTCATCCCAACACAGTTTATAGGGCCATACGGTACATAGTCTTCAAGTTACAGACTAAGCTAAGCAAAAGTGAACCAGGCCTTTTTACTGTGAAAACGGCACTTTGGGACTGTGAAAGTGACATTTTGGCCCTGTTGTCCCAAACTGCCCCAAGCACTTCCCACATTGCTCAAAGTGGCTAGCTTTCATCCCAACACAGTTTATAGGGCCATACGGTACATAGTTTTCAAGTTACAGACTAAGCTAAGCAAAAGTGAACCAGGCCTTTTTACTGTGAAAATGGCACTTTGGGACTGTGAAAGTGACATTTTGGCCCTGTTGTCCCAAACTGCCCCAGCACTTCCCACATTGCTCAAAGTGGCTAGCTTTCATCCCAACACAGTTTATAGGGCCATACGGTACATAGTTTTCAAGTTACAGACTAAGCTAAGCAAAAGTGAACCAGGCCTTTTTACTGTGAAAATGGCACTTTGGGACTGTGAAAGTGACATTTTGGCCCGTTCATTCCCTGTTGTCCCAAACTGCCCCAGCTCTTGCCACAATGCTCAAAGTGGCTAGCTTTCATCCCAACACAGTTTTATAGGGCCATACGGTACATAGTTTTCAAGTTACAGACTAAGCTAAGCAAAAGTGAACCAGGCCTTTTTTACTGTGAAAATGGCACTTTGGGACTGTGAAAGTGACATTTTGGCCCTGTTGTCCCAAACTGCCCCAGCACTTCCCACATTGCTCAAAGTGGCTAGCTTTCATCCCAACACAGTTTATAGGGCCATACGGTACATAGTTTTCAAGTTACAGACTAAGCTAAGCAAAAGTGAACCAGGCCTTTTTACTGTGAAAACGGCACTTTGGGACTGTGAAAGTGACGATTTTGGCCCCTGTTGTCCCAAACTGCCCCAGCACTTCCCACATTGCTCAAAGTGGCTAGCTTTCATCCCAACACAGTTTATAGGGCCATACGGTACATAGTTTTCAAGTTACAGACTAAGCTAAGCAAAAGTGAACCAGGCCTTTTTACTGTGAAAATGGCACTTTGGGACTGTGAAAGTGACATTTTGGCCCTGTTGTCCCAAACTGCCCCAGCACTTCCCACATTGCTCAAAGTGGCTAGCTTTCATCCCAACACAGTTTATAGGGCCATACGGTACATAGTTTTCAAGTTACAGACTAAGCTAAGCAAAAGTGAACCAGGCTTTTTACTGTGAAAATGGCACTTTGGGACTGTGAAAGTGACATTTTGGCCCTGTTGTCCCAAACTGCCCCAGCACTTCCCACATTGCTCAAAGTGGCTAGCTTTCATCCCAACACAGTTTATAGGGCCATACGGTACATAGTTTTCAAGTTACAGACTAAGCTAAGCAAAATGAATCTTTTTTTTTTACTGTGAAAATGGCACTTTGGGACTGTGAAAGTGACATTTTGGCCCTGTTGTCCCAAACTGCCCCAGCACTTCCCACATTGCTCAAAGTGGCTAGCTTTCATCCCAACACAGTTTTATAGGGCCATACGGTACATAGTTTTCAAGTTACAGACTAAGCTAAGCAAAAGTGAACCAGGCCTTTTTACTGTGAAAATGGCACTTTGGGACTGTGAAAGTGACATTTTGGCCCCGTTCATTCCCTGTTGTCCCAAACTGCCCCCAGCTCTTGCCACAATGCTCAAAGTGGCTAGCTTTCATCCCAACACAGTTTATAGGGCCATACCGGTACATAGTTTTCAAGTTACAGACTAAGCTAAGCAAAAGTGAACCAGGCCTTTTTACTGTGAAAATGGCACTTTGGGACTGTGAAAGTGACATTTTGGCCCTGTTGTCCCAAACTGCCCCAGCACTTCCCACATTGCTCAAAGTGGCTAGCTTTCATCCCAACACAGTTTATAGGGCCATACGGTACATAGTTTTCAAGTTACAGACTAAGCTAAGCAAAAGTGAACCAGGCCTTTTTACTGTGAAAATGGCACTTTGGGACTGTGAAAGTGACATTTTGGCCCTGTTGTCCCAAACTGCCCCAGCACTTCCCACATTGCTCAAAGTGGCTAGCTTTCATCCCAACACAGTTTATAGGGCCATACGGTACATAGTTTTCAAGTTACAGACTAAGCTAAGCAAAATGAATCTTTTTTTTTTTACTGTGAAAATGGCACTTTGGGACTGTGAAAGTGACATTTTGGCCCTGTTGTCCCAAACTGCCCCAGCACTTCCCACATTGCTCAAAGTGGCTAGCTTTCATCCCAACACAGTTTATAGGGCCATACGGTACATAGTTTTCAAGTTACAGACTAAGCTAAGCAAAAGTGAACCAGGCCTTTTTACTGTGAAAATGGCACTTTGGGACTGTGAAAGTGACATTTTGGCCCCGTTCATTCCCTGTTGTCCCAAACTGCCCCAGCTCTTGCCACAATGCTCAAAGTGGCTAGCTTTCATCCCAACACAGTTTATAGGGCCATACGGTACATAGTTTTCAAGTTACAGACTAAGCTAAGCAAAAGTGAACCAGGCCTTTTACTGTGAAAACGGCACTTTGGGACTGTGAAAGTGACATTTTGGCCCTGTTGTCCCAAACTGCCCCAGCACTTCCCACATTGCTCAAAGTGGCTAGCTTTCATCCCAACACAGTTTATAGGGCCATACGGTACATAGTTTTCAAGTTACAGACTAAGCTAAGCAAAAGTGAACCAGGCCTTTTTACTGTGAAAACGGCACTTTGGGACTGTGAAAGTGACATTTTGGCCCTGTTGTCCCAAACTGCCCCAGCACTTCCCACATTGCTCAAAGTGGCTAGCTTTCATCCCAACACAGTTTATAGGGCCATACGGTACATAGTTTTCAATTTACAGACTAAGCTAAGCAAAATGAATCTTTTTTTTTTTACTGTGAAAATGGCACTTTGGGACTGTGAAAGTGACATTTTGGCCCTGTTTGTCCCAAACTGCCCCAGCACTTCCCACATTGCTCAAAGTGGCTAGCTTTCATCCCAACACAGTTTATAGGGCCATACGGTACATAGTTTTCAAGTTACAGACTAAGCTAAGCAAAATTAATCTTTTTTTTTTTAACTGTGAAAATGGCACTTTGGGGACTGTGAAAGTGACATTTTGGCCCTGTTGTCCCAAACTGCCCCAGCACTTCCCACATTGCTCAAAGTGGCTAGCTTTCATCCCAACACAGTTTATAGGGCCATACGGTACATAGTTTTCAAGTTACAGACTAAGCTAAGCAAAAGTGAACCAGGCCTTTTTACTGTGAAAATGGCACTTTGGGACTGTGAAAGTGACATTTTGGCCCGTTCATTCCCTGTTGTCCCAAACTGCCCCAGCTCTTGCCACAATGCTCAAAGTGGCTAGCTTTCATCCCAACACAGTTTATAGGGCCATACGGTACATAGTTTTCAAGTTACAGACTAAGCTAAGCAAAAGTGAACCATGCCTTTTTACTGTGAAAACGGCACTTTGGGACTGTGAAAGTGACATTTTGGCCCTGTTGTCCCAAACTGCCCCAGCACTTCCCACATTGCTCAAAGTGGCTAGCTTTCATCCCAACACAGTTTATAGGGCCATACGGTACATAGTTTTCAAGTTACAGACTAAGCTAAGCAAAAGTGAACCAGGCCTTTTTACTGTGAAAACGGCACTTTGGGACTGTGAAAGTGACATTTTGGCCCTGTTGTCCCAAACTGCCCCAGCACTTCCCACATTGCTCAAAGTGGCTAGCTTTCATCCCAACACAGTTTATAGGGCCATACGGTACATAGTTTTCAAGTTACAGACTAAGCTAAGCAAAATGAATCTTTTTTTTTTTACTGTGAAAATGGGCACTTTGGGACTGTGAAAGTGACATTTTGGCCCTGTTGTCCAAACTGCCCCCAGCACTTCCCACATTGCTCAAAGTGGCTAGCTTTCATCCCAACACAGTTTATAGGGCCATACGGTACATAGTTTTCAAGTTACAGACTAAGCTAAGCAAAAGTGAACCAGGCCTTTTTACTGTGAAAACGGCACTTTGGGACTGTGAAAGTGACATTTTGGCCCTGTTGTCCCAAACTGCCCCAGCACTTCCCACATTGCTCAAAGTGGCTAGCTTTCATCCCAACACAGTTTATAGGGCCATACGGTACATAGTTTTCAAGTTACAGACTAAGCTAAGCAAAAGTGAACCAGGCCTTTTTACTGTGAAAATGGCACTTTGGGACTGTGAAAGTGACATTTTGGCCCGTTCATTCCTGTTGTCCCAAACTGCCCCAGCTCTTGCCACAATGCTCAACGTGGCTAGCTTTCATCCCAACACAGTTTATAGGGCCATACGGTACATAGTTTTCAAGTTACAGACTAAGCTAAGCAAAAGTGAACCAGGCCTTTTTACTGTGAAAATGGCACTTTGGGACTGTGAAAGTGACATTTTGGCCCTGTTGTCCCAAACTGCCCCAGCACTTCCCACATTGCTCAAAGTGGCTAGCTTTCATCCCAACACAGTTTATAGGGCCATACGGTACATAGTTTTCAAGTTACAGACTAAGCTAAGCAAAAGTGAACCAGGCCTTTTTACTGTGAAAATGGCACTTTGGGACTGTGAAAGTGACATTTTGGCCCGTTCATTCCCTGTTGTCCCAAACTGCCCCAGCTCTTGCCACAATGCTCAACGTGGCTAGCTTTCATCCCAACACAGTTTATAGGGCCATACGGTACATAGTTTTCAAGTTACAGACTAAGCTAAGCAAAAGTGAACCAGGCCTTTTTACTGTGAAAATGGCACTTTGGGACTGTGAAAGTGACATTTTTGGCCCTGTTGTCCCAAACTGCCCCAGCACTTCCCACATTGCTCAAAGTGGCTAGCTTTCATCCCAACACAGTTTATAGGGCCATACGGTACATAGTTTTCAAGTTACAGACTAAGCTAAGCAAAAGTGAACCAGGCCTTTTTACTGTGAAAACGGCACTTTGGGACTGTGAAAGTGACATTTTGGCCCTGTTGTCCCAAACTGCCCCAGCACTTCCCACATTGCTCAAAGTGGCTAGCTTTCATCCCAACACAGTTTATAGGGCCATACGGTACATAGTTTTCAAGTTACAGACTAAGCTAAGCAAAAGTGAACCAGGCCTTTTTACTGTGAAAATGGCACTTTGGGACTGTGAAAGTGACATTTTGGCCCTGTTGTCCCAAACTGCCCCAGCACTTCCCACATTGCTCAAAGTGGCTAGCTTTCATCCCAACACAGTTTATAGGGCCATACGGTACATAGTTTTCAAGTTACAGACTAAGCTAAGCAAAAGTGAACCAGGCCTTTTTACTGTGAAAATGGCACTTTGGGACTGTGAAAGTGACATTTTGGCCCCGTTCATTCCTGTGTCCCAAACTGCCCCAGCTCTTGCCACAATGCTCAAAGTGCTAGCTTTCATCCCAACACAGTTTATAGGGCCATACGGTACATAGTTTTCAAGTTACAGACTAAGCTAAGCAAAAGTGAACCAGGCCCTTTTTACTGTGAAAACGGCACTTTGGGACTGTGAAAGTGACATTTTGGCCCTGTTGTCCCCAAACTGCCCCAGCACTTCCCACATTGCTCAAAGTGGCTAGCTTTCATCCCAACACAGTTTATAGGGCCATACGGTACATAGTTTTCAAGTTACAGACTAAGCTAAGCAAAAGTGAACCAGGCCTTTTTACTGTGAAAACGGCACTTTGGGACTGTGAAAGTGACAATTTTGGCCCTGTTGTCCCAAACTGCCCCAGCACTTCCCACATTGCTCAAAGTGGCTAGCTTTCATCCCAACACAGTTTATAGGGCCATACGGTACATAGTTTTCAAGTTACAGACTAAGCTAAGCAAAAGTGAACCAGGCCTTTTTACTGTGAAAACGGCACTTTGGGACTGTGAAAGTGACATTTGGCCCTGTTGTCCCCAAACTGCCCCAGCACTTCCCACATTGCTCAAGTGGCTAGCTTTCATCCCAACACAGTTTATAGGGCCATACGGTACATAGTTTTCAAGTTACCAGACTAAGCTAAGCAAAAGTGAATCTTTTTTTTTACTGTGAAAATGGCACTTTGGGACTGTGAAAGTGACATTTTGGCCCTGTTGTCCCAAACTGCCCCAGCACTTCCCACATTGCTCAAAGTGGCTAGCTTTCATCCCAACACAGTTTATAGGGCCATACGTACATAGTTTTCAAGTTACAGATACTAAGCTAAGCACAAATGAATCTTTTTTTTAATTACTGTGACAATGGCACTTTGGGACTGTGAAGTGACCATTTTGGCCCTGTTGTCCCAACTGCCCCAGCACTCCCAACATGCCTCCAAAGTGGCATAGCTTTCATCCACAACACAGTTTTTATAGGGCCATACAGACATAGTTTTCAAGTTACAG
>NW_027665470.1:0-29320 GCF_963924005.1 Protomyctophum bolini | reverse complement strand
CCAGGCCTTTTTACTGTGAAAATGGCACTTTGGGACTGTGAAAGTGACATTTGGCCCTGTTGTCCCAAACTGCCCCAGCACTTCCCACATTGCTCAAAGTGGCTAGCTTTCATCCCAACACAGTTTATAGGGCCATACGGTACATAGTTTTCAAGTTACAGACTAAGCTAAGCAAAAGTGAACAGGCCTTTTTACTGTGAAAATGGCACTTTGGGACTGTGAAAGTGACATTTTGGCCCTGTTGTCCCAAACTGCCCCAGCACTTCCCACATTGCTCAAAGTGGCTAGCTTTCATCCCAACACAGTTTATAGGGCCATACGGTACATAGTTTTCAAGTTACAGACTAAGCTAAGCAAAAGTGAACCAGGCCTTTTTACTGTGAAAATGGCACTTTGGGACTGTGAAAGTGACATTTTGGCCCTGTTGTCCAAACTGCCCCAGCACTTCCCACATTGCTCAAAGTGGCTAGCTTTCATCCCAACACAGTTTATAGGGCCATACGGTACATAGTTTTCAAGTTACAGACTAAGCTAAGCAAAAGTGAACCAGGCCTTTTTACTGTGAAAATGGCACTTTGGGACTGTGAAAGTGACATTTTGGCCCTGTTGTCCCAAACTGCCCCAGCACTTCCCACATTGCTCAAAGTGGCTAGCTTCATCCCAACACAGTTTATAGGGCCATACGGTACATAGTTTTCAAGTTACAGACTAAGCTAAGCAAAATGAATCTGTTTTTTTTTACTGTGAAAATGGCACTTTGGGACTGTGAAAGTGACATTTTGGCCCTGTTGTCCCCAAACTGCCCCAGCACTTCCCACATTGCTCAAAGTGGCTAGCTTTCATCCCAACACAGTTTATAGGGCCATACGGTACATAGTTTTCAAGTTACAGACTAAGCTAAGCAAAATGAATCTGTTTTTTTTTACTGTGAAAATGGCACTTTGGGACTGTGAAAGTGACATTTTGGCCCTGTTCGTTCCCTGTTGTCCCAAACTGCCCAGCTCTTGCCACAATGCTCAAAGTGGCTAGCTTTCATCCCAACACAGTTTATAGGGCCATACGGTACATAGTTTTCAAGTTACAGACTAAGCTAAGCAAAAGTGAACCAGGCCTTTTTACTGTGAAAACGGCACTTTGGGACTGTGAAAGTGACATTTTGGCCCTGTTGTCCCAAACTGCCCCAGCACTTCCCACATTGCTCAAAGTGGCTAGCTTTCATCCCAACACAGTTTATAGGGCCATACGGTACATAGTTTTCAAGTTACAGACTAAGCTAAGCAAAAGTGAACCAGGCCTATTTACTGTGAAAATGGCACTTTGGGACTGTGAAAGTGACATTTTGGCCCTGTTGTCCCAAACTGCCCCAGCACTTCCCACATTGCTCAAAGTGGCTAGCTTTCATCCAACACAGTTTATAGGGCCATACGGTACATAGTTTTCAAGTTACAGACTAAGCTAAGCAAAAGTGAACCAGGCCTTTTTACTGTGAAAATGGCACTTTGGGACTGTGAAAGTGACATTTTGGCCCTGTTGTCCCAAACTGCCCCAGCACTTCCCACATTGCTCAAAGTGGCTAGCTTTCATCCCAACACAGTTTATAGGGCCATACGGTACATAGTTTTCAAGTTACAGACTAAGCTAAGCAAAAGTGAACCAGGCCTTTTTACTGTGAAAACGGCACTTTGGGACTGTGAAAGTGACATTTTGGCCCTGTTGTCCCAAACTTCCCCAGCACTTCCCACATTGCTCAAAGTGGCTAGCTTTCATCCCAACACAGTTTATAGGGCCATACGGTACATAGTTTTCAAGTTACAGACTAAGCTAAGCAAAAGTGAACCAGGCCTTTTTACTGTGAAAATGGCACTTTGGGACTGTGAAAGTGACATTTTGGCCCTGTTCGTTCCCTGTTGTCCCAAACTGCCCCAGCTCTTGCCACAATGCTCAAAGTGGCTAGCTTTCATCCCAACACAGTTTATAGGGCCATACGGTACATAGTTTTCAAGTTACAGACTAAGCTAAGCAAAATGAATCTGTTTTTTTTACTGTGAAAATGGCACTTTGGGACTGTGAAAGTGACATTTTGGCCCTGTTGTCCCAAACTGCCCCAGCACTTCCCACATTGCTCAAAGTGGCTAGCTTTCATCCCAACACAGTTTATAGGGCCATACGGTACATAGTTTTCAAGTTACAGACTAAGCTAAGCAAAAGTGAACCAGGCCTTTTTACTGTGAAAACGGCACTTTGGGACTGTGAAAGTGACATTTTGGCCTGTTGTCCCAAACTGCCCCAGCACTTCCCACATTGCTCAAAGTGGCTAGCTTTCATCCCAACACAGTTTATAGGGCCATACGGTACATAGTTTTCAAGTTACAGACTAAGCTAAGCAAAAGTGAATCTGTCTTTTTTACTGTGAAAATGGCACTTTGGGACTGTGAAAGTGACATTTTGGCCTGTCGTCCTGTTGTCCCAAACTGCCCCAGCTCTTGCCACAATGCTCAAAGTGGCTAGCTTTCATCCCAACACAGTTTATAGGGCCATACGGTACATAGTTTTCAAGTTACAGACTAAGCTAAGCAAAAGTGAACCAGGCCTTTTTACTGTGAAAACGGCACTTTGGGACTGTGAAAGTGACATTTTGGCCCTGTTGTCCCAAACTGCCCCAGCACTTCCCACATTGCTCAAAGTGGCTAGCTTTCATCCCAACACAGTTTATAGGCCATACGGTACATAGTTTTCAAGTTACAGACTAAGCTAAGCAAAAGTGAACCAGGCCTTTTTACTGTGAAAATGGCACTTTGGGACTGTGAAAGTGACATTTTGGCCCTGTTGTCCCAAACTGCCCCAGCACTTCCCACATTGCTCAAAGTGGCTAGCTTCATCCCAACACAGTTTATAGGGCCATACGGTACATAGTTTTCAAGTTACAGACTAAGCTAAGCAAAAGTGAACCAGCCTTTTTACTGTGAAAACGGCACTTTGGGACTGTGAAAGTGACATTTTGGCCCTGTTGTCCCAAACTGCCCCAGCACTTCCCACATTGCTCAAAGTGGCTAGCTTTCATCCCAACACAGTTTATAGGGCCATACGGTACATAGTTTTCAAGTTACAGACTAAGCTAAGCAAAAGTGAACCAGGCCTTTTTACTGTGAAAATGGCACTTTGGGACTGTGAAAGTGACATTTTGGCCCTGTTGTCCCAAACTGCCCCAGCACTTCCCACATTGCTCAAAGTGGCTAGCTTTCATCCCAACACAGTTTATAGGGCCATACGGTACATAGTTTTCAAGTTACAGACTAAGCTAAGCAAAAGTGAACCAGGCCTTTTTACTGTGAAAATGGCACTTTGGGACTGTGAAAGTGACATTTTGGCCCTGTTGTCCCAAACTGCCCCAGCACTTCCCACATTGCTCAAAGTGGCTAGCTTTCATCCCAACACAGTTTATAGGGCCATACGGTACATAGTTTTCAAGTTACAGACTAAGCTAAGCAAAAGTGAACCAGGCCTTTTTACTGTGAAAATGGCACTTTGGGACTGTGAAAGTGACATTTTGGCCCTGTTGTCCCAAACTGCCCCAGCACTTCCCACATTGCTCAAAGTGGCTAGCTTTCATCCCAACACAGTTTATAGGGCCATACGGTACATAGTTTTCAAGTTACAGACTAAGCTAAGCAAAAGTGAACCAGCCTTTTTACTGTGAAAATGGCACTTTGGACTGTGAAAGTGACATTTTGGCCCTGTTGTCCCAAACTGCCCCAGCACTTCCCACATTGCTCAAAGTGGCTAGCTTTCATCCCAACACAGTTTATAGGGCCATACGGTACATAGTTTTCAAGTTACAGACTAAGCTAAGCAAAAGTGAACCAGGCCTTTTTACTGTGAAAATGGCACTTTGGGACTGTGAAAGTGACATTTTGGCCCTGTTGTCCCAAACTGCCCCAGCACTTCCCACATTGCTCAAAGTGGCTAGCTTTCATCCCAACACAGTTTATAGGGCCATACGGTACATAGTTTTCAAGTTACAGACTAAGCTAAGCAAAATGAATCTGTTTTTTTTTACTGTGAAAATGGCACTTTGGGACTGTGAAAGTGACATTTTGGCCCTGTTGTCCCAAACTGCCCCAGCACTTCCCACATTGCTCAAAGTGGCTAGCTTTCATCCCAACACAGTTTATAGGGCCATACGGTACATAGTTTTCAAGTTACAGACTAAGCTAAGCAAAATGAATCTGTTTTTTTTTACTGTGAAAATGGCACTTTGGGACTGTGAAAGTGACATTTTGGCCCTGTTCGTCCCTGTTGTCCCAAACTGCCCCAGCTCTTGCCACAATGCTCAAAGTGGCTAGCTTTCATCCCAACACAGTTTATAGGGCCATACGGTACATAGTTTTCAAGTTACAGACTAAGCTAAGCAAAAGTGAACAGGCCTTTTTACTGTGAAAACGGCACTTTGGGACTGTGAAAGTGACATTTTGGCCCTGTTGTCCCAAACTGCCCCAGCACTTCCCACATTGCTCAAAGTGGCTAGCTTTCATCCCAACACAGTTTATAGGGCCATACGGTACATAGTTTTCAAGTTACAGACTAAGCTAAGCAAAAGTGAACCAGGCCTTTTTACTGTGAAAATGGCACTTTGGGACTGTGAAAGTGACATTTTGGCCCTGTTGTCCCAAACTGCCCCAGCACTTCCCACATTGCTCAAAGTGGCTAGCTTTCATCCCAACACAGTTTATAGGGCCATACGGTACATAGTTTTCAAGTTACAGACTAAGCTAAGCAAAAGTGAACCAGGCCTTTTTACTGTGAAAATGGCACTTTGGGACTGTGAAAGTGACATTTTGGCCCTGTTGTCCCAAACTGCCCCAGCACTTCCCACATTGCTCAAAGTGGCTAGCTTTCATCCCAACACAGTTTATAGGGCCATACGGTACATAGTTTTCAAGTTACAGACTAAGCTAAGCAAAAGTGAACCAGGCCTTTTTACTGTGAAAATGGCACTTTGGGACTGTGAAAGTGACATTTTGGCCTGTTCGTCCCTGTTGTCCCAAACTGCCCCAGCTCTTGCCACAATGCTCAAAGTGGCTAGCTTTCATCCCAACACAGTTTATAGGGCCATACGGTACATAGTTTTCAAGTTACAGACTAAGCTAAGCAAAATGAATCTGTTTTTTTTACTGTGAAAATGGCACTTTGGGACTGTGAAAGTGACATTTTGGCCCTGTTGTCCCAAACTGCCCCAGCACTTCCCACATTGCTCAAAGTGGCTAGCTTTCATCCAACACAGTTTATAGGGCCATACGGTACATAGTTTTCAAGTTACAGACTAAGCTAAGCAAAAGTGAACCAGGCCTTTTTACTGTGAAAACGGCACTTTGGGACTGTGAAAGTGACATTTTGGCCCTGTTGTCCCAAACTGCCCCAGCACTTCCCACATTGCTCAAAGTGGCTAGCTTTCATCCCAACACAGTTTATAGGGCCATACGGTACATAGTTTTCAAGTTACAGACTAAGCTAAGCAAAATGAATCTGTTTTTTTTTACTGTGAAAATGGCACTTTGGGACTGTGAAAGTGACATTTTGGCCCTGTTCGTCCCTGTTGTCCCAAACTGCCCCAGCTCTTGCCACAATGCTCAAAGTGGCTAGCTTTCATCCCAACACAGTTTATAGGGCCATACGGTACATAGTTTTCAAGTTACAGACTAAGCTAAGCAAAAGTGAACCAGGCCTTTTTACTGTGAAAACGGCACTTTGGGACTGTGAAAGTGACATTTTGGCCCTGTTGTCCCAAACTGCCCCAGCACTTCCCACATTGCTCAAAGTGGCTAGCTTTCATCCCAACACAGTTTATAGGGCCATACGGTACATAGTTTTCAAGTTACAGACTAAGCTAAGCAAAAGTGAACCAGGCCTTTTTACTGTGAAAATGGCACTTTGGGACTGTGAAAGTGACATTTTGGCCCTGTTGTCCCAAACTGCCCCAGCACTTCCCACATTGCTCAAAGTGGCTAGCTTTCATCCCAACACAGTTTATAGGGCCATACGGTACATAGTTTTCAAGTTACAGACTAAGCTAAGCAAAAGTGAACCAGGCCTTTTTACTGTGAAAATGGCACTTTGGGACTGTGAAAGTGACATTTTGGCCCTGTTGTCCCAAACTGCCCCAGCACTTCCCACATTGCTCAAAGTGGCTAGCTTTCATCCCAACACAGTTTATAGGGCCATACGGTACATAGTTTTCAAGTTACAGACTAAGCTAAGCAAAAGTGAACCAGGCCTTTTTACTGTGAAAATGGCACTTTGGGACTGTGAAAGTGACATTTTGGCCCTGTTGTCCCAAACTGCCCCAGCACTTCCCACATTGCTCAAAGTGGCTAGCTTTCATCCCAACACAGTTTATAGGGCCATACGGTACATAGTTTTCAAGTTACAGACTAAGCTAAGCAAAATGAACCTGTCTTTTTACTGTGAAAATGGCACTTTGGGACTGTGAAAGTGACATTTTGGCCCTGTTGTCCCAAACTGCCCCAGCACTTCCCACATTGCTCAAAGTGGCTAGCTTTCATCCCAACACAGTTTATAGGGCCATACGGTACATAGTTTTCAAGTTACAGACTAAGCTAAGCAAAATGAATCTGTCTTTTTTACTGTGAAAATGGCACTTTGGGACTGTGAAAGTGACATTTTGGCCCTGTTCGTTCCCTGTTGTCCCAAACTGCCCCAGCTCTTGCCACAATGCTCAAAGTGGCTAGCTTTCATCCCAACACAGTTTATAGGGCCATACGGTACATAGTTTTCAAGTTACAGACTAAGCTAAGCAAAAGTGAACCAGGCCTTTTTACTGTGAAAACGGCACTTTGGGACTGTGAAAGTGACATTTTGGCCCTGTTGTCCCAAACTGCCCCAGCACTTCCCACATTGCTCAAAGTGGCTAGCTTTCATCCCAACACAGTTTATAGGGCCATACGGTACATAGTTTTCAAGTTACAGACTAAGCTAAGCAAAAGTGAACCAGGCCTTTTTTACTGTGAAAATGGCACTTTGGGACTGTGAAAGTGACATTTTGGCCCTGTTGTCCCAAACTGCCCCAGCACTTCCCACATTGCTCAAAGTGGCTAGCTTTCATCCCAACACAGTTTATAGGGCCATACGGTACATAGTTTTCAAGTTACAGACTAAGCTAAGCAAAAGTGAACCAGGCCTTTTTACTGTGAAAATGGCACTTTGGGACTGTGAAAGTGACATTTTGGCCCTGTTGTCCCAAACTGCCCCAGCACTTCCCACATTGCTCAAAGTGGCTAGCTTTCATCCCAACACAGTTTATAGGGCCATACGGTACATAGTTTTCAAGTTACAGACTAAGCTAAGCAAAAGTGAACCAGGCCTTTTTACTGTGAAAACGGCACTTTGGGACTGTGAAAGTGACATTTTGGCCCTGTTGTCCCAAACTGCCCCAGCACTTCCCACATTGCTCAAAGTGGCTAGCTTTCATCCCAACACAGTTTATAGGGCCATACGGTACATAGTTTTCAAGTTACAGACTAAGCTAAGCAAAAGTGAACCAGGCCTTTTTACTGTGAAAATGGCACTTTGGGACTGTGAAAGTGACATTTTGGCCTGTCGTCCCTGTTGTCCCAAACTGCCCCAGCTCTTGCCACAATGCTCAAAGTGGCTAGCTTTCATCCCAACACAGTTTATAGGGCCATACGGTACATAGTTTTCAAGTTACAGACTAAGCTAAGCAAAATGAATCTGTTTTTTTTACTGTGAAAATGGCACTTTGGGACTGTGAAAGTGACATTTTGGCCCTGTTGTCCCAAACTGCCCCAGCACTTCCCACATTGCTCAAAGTGGCTAGCTTTCATCCCAACACAGTTTATAGGGCCATACGGTACATAGTTTTCAAGTTACAGACTAAGCTAAGCAAAAGTGAACCAGGCCTTTTTACTGTGAAAACGGCACTTTGGGACTGTGAAAGTGACATTTTGGCCCTGTTGTCCCAAACTGCCCCAGCACTTCCCACATTGCTCAAAGTGGCTAGCTTTCATCCCAACACAGTTTATAGGGCCATACGGTACATAGTTTTCAAGTTACAGACTAAGCTAAGCAAAAGTGAACCAGGCCTTTTTACTGTGAAAATGGCACTTTGGGACTGTGAAGTGACATTTTGGCCCTGTTGTCCCAAACTGCCCCAGCACTTCCCACATTGCTCAAAGTGGCTAGCTTTCATCCCAACACAGTTTATAGGGCCATACGGTACATAGTTTTCAAGTTACAGACTAAGCTAAGCAAAAGTGAACCAGGCCTTTTTACTGTGAAAATGGCACTTTGGGACTGTGAAAGTGACATTTTGGCCCTGTTGTCCCAAACTGCCCCAGCACTTCCCACATTGCTCAAAGTGGCTAGCTTTCATCCCAACACAGTTTATAGGGCCATACGGTACATAGTTTTCAAGTTACAGACTAAGCTAAGCAAAATGAATCTGTTTTTTTTTACTGTGAAAATGGCACTTTGGGACTGTGAAAGTGACATTTTGGCCCTGTTGTCCCAAACTGCCCCAGCACTTCCCACATTGCTCAAAGTGGCTAGCTTTCATCCCAACACAGTTTATAGGGCCATACGGTACATAGTTTTCAAGTTACAGACTAAGCTAAGCAAAATGAATCTGTTTTTTTTACTGTGAAAATGGCACTTTGGACTGTGAAAGTGACATTTTGGCCCTGTTCGTTCCTGTTGTCCCAAACTGCCCCAGCTCTTGCCACAATGCTCAAAGTGGCTAGCTTTCATCCCAACACAGTTTATAGGGCCATACGGTACATAGTTTTCAAGTTACAGACTAAGCTAAGCAAAAGTGAACCAGGCCTTTTTACTGTGAAAAGGCACTTTGGGACTGTGAAAGTGACATTTTGGCCCTGTTGTCCCAAACTGCCCCAGCACTTCCCACATTGCTCAAAGTGGCTAGCTTTCATCCCAACACAGTTTATAGGGCCATACGGTACATAGTTTTCAAGTTACAGACTAAGCTAAGCAAAAGTGAACCAGGCCTTTTTACTGTGAAAACGGCACTTTGGGACTGTGAAAGTGACATTTTGGCCCTGTTGTCCCAAACTGCCCCAGCACTTCCCACATTGCTCAAAGTGGCTAGCTTTCATCCCAACACAGTTTATAGGGCCATACGGTACATAGTTTTCAAGTTACAGACTAAGCTAAGCAAAATGAATCTGTTTTTTTTTACTGTGAAAATGGCACTTTGGGACTGTGAAAGTGACATTTTGGCCCTGTTCGTTCCCTGTTGTCCCAAACTGCCCCAGCTCTTGCCACAATGCTCAAAGTGGCTAGCTTTCATCCCAACACAGTTTATAGGGCCATACGGTACATAGTTTTCAAGTTACAGACTAAGCTAAGCAAAAGTGAACCAGGCCTTTTTACTGTGAAAACGGCACTTTGGGACTGTGAAAGTGACATTTTGGCCCTGTTGTCCCAAACTGCCCCAGCACTTCCCACATTGCTCAAAGTGGCTAGCTTTCATCCCAACACAGTTTATAGGGCCATACGGTACATAGTTTTCAAGTTACAGACTAAGCTAAGCAAAAGTGAACCAGGCCTTTTTACTGTGAAAACGGCACTTTGGGACTGTGAAAGTGACATTTTGGCCCTGTTGTCCCAAACTGCCCCAGCACTTCCCACATTGCTCAAAGTGGCTAGCTTTCATCCAACACAGTTTATAGGGCCATACGGTACATAGTTTTCAAGTTACAGACTAAGCTAAGCAAAAGTGAACCAGGCCTTTTTACTGTGAAAATGGCACTTTGGGACTGTGAAAGTGACATTTTGGCCCTGTTGTCCCAAACTGCCCCAGCACTTCCCACATTGCTCAAAGTGGCTAGCTTTCATCCCAACACAGTTTATAGGGCCATACGGTACATAGTTTTCAAGTTACAGACTAAGCTAAGCAAAAGTGAACCAGGCCTTTTTACTGTGAAAATGGCACTTTGGGACTGTGAAAGTGACATTTTGGCCCTGTTGTCCCAAACTGCCCCAGCACTTCCCACATTGCTCAAAGTGGCTAGCTTTCATCCCAACACAGTTTATAGGGCCATACGGTACATAGTTTTCAAGTTACAGACTAAGCTAAGCAAAAGTGAACCAGGCCTTTTTACTGTGAAAATGGCACTTTGGGACTGTGAAAGTGACATTTTGGCCCTGTTGTCCCAAACTGCCCCAGCACTTCCCACATTGCTCAAAGTGGCTAGCTTTCATCCCAACACAGTTTATAGGGCCATACGGTACATAGTTTTCAAGTTACAGACTAAGCTAAGCAAAATGAATCTGTTTTTTTTTACTGTGAAAATGGCACTTTGGGACTGTGAAAGTGACATTTTGGCCCTGTTGTCCCAAACTGCCCCAGCACTTCCCACATTGCTCAAAGTGGCTAGCTTTCATCCCAACACAGTTTATAGGGCCATACGGTACATAGTTTTCAAGTTACAGACTAAGCTAAGCAAAATGAATCTGTTTTTTTTTACTGTGAAAATGGCACTTTGGGACTGTGAAAGTGACATTTTGGCCCTGTTCGTTCCCTGTTGTCCCAAACTGCCCCAGCTCTTGCCACAATGCTCAAAGTGGCTAGCTTTCATCCCAACACAGTTTATAGGGCCATACGGTACATAGTTTTCAAGTTACAGACTAAGCTAAGCAAAAGTGAACCAGGCCTTTTTACTGTGAAAACGGCACTTTGGGACTGTGAAAGTGACATTTTGGCCCTGTTGTCCCAAACTGCCCCAGCACTTCCCACATTGCTCAAAGTGGCTAGCTTTCATCCCAACACAGTTTATAGGGCCATACGGTACATAGTTTTCAAGTTACAGACTAAGCTAAGCAAAAGTGAACCAGGCCTTTTTACTGTGAAAATGGCACTTTGGGACTGTGAAAGTGACATTTTGGCCCTGTTGTCCCAAACTGCCCCAGCACTTCCCACATTGCTCAAAGTGGCTAGCTTTCATCCCAACACAGTTTATAGGGCCATACGGTACATAGTTTTCAAGTTACAGACTAAGCTAAGCAAAAGTGAACCAGGCCTTTTTACTGTGAAAATGGCACTTTGGGACTGTGAAAGTGACATTTTGGCCCTGTTGTCCCAAACTGCCCCAGCACTTCCCACATTGCTCAAAGTGGCTAGCTTTCATCCCAACACAGTTTATAGGGCCATACGGTACATAGTTTTCAAGTTACAGACTAAGCTAAGCAAAAGTGAACCAGGCCTTTTTACTGTGAAAACGGCACTTTGGGACTGTGAAAGTGACATTTTGGCCCTGTTGTCCCAAACTGCCCCAGCACTTCCCACATTGCTCAAAGTGGCTAGCTTTCATCCCAACACAGTTTATAGGGCCATACGGTACATAGTTTTCAAGTTACAGACTAAGCTAAGCAAAAGTGAACCAGGCCTTTTTACTGTGAAAATGGCACTTTGGGACTGTGAAAGTGACATTTTGGCCCTGTTCGTTCCCTGTTGTCCCAAACTGCCCCAGCTCTTGCCACAATGCTCAAAGTGGCTAGCTTTCATCCCAACACAGTTTATAGGGCCATACGGTACATAGTTTTCAAGTTACAGACTAAGCTAAGCAAAATGAATCTGTTTTTTTTACTGTGAAAATGGCACTTTGGGACTGTGAAAGTGACATTTTGGCCCTGTTGTCCCAAACTGCCCCAGCACTTCCCACATTGCTCAAAGTGGCTAGCTTTCATCCCAACACAGTTTATAGGGCCATACGGTACATAGTTTTCAAGTTACAGACTAAGCTAAGCAAAAGTGAACCAGGCCTTTTTACTGTGAAAACGGCACTTTGGGACTGTGAAAGTGACATTTTGGCCCTGTTGTCCCAAACTGCCCCAGCACTTCCCACATTGCTCAAAGTGGCTAGCTTTCATCCCAACACAGTTTATAGGGCCATACGGTACATAGTTTTCAAGTTACAGACTAAGCTAAGCAAAATGAATCTGTTTTTTTTTACTGTGAAAATGGCACTTTGGGACTGTGAAAGTGACATTTTGGCCCTGTTCGTTCCCTGTTGTCCCAAACTGCCCCAGCTCTTGCCACAATGCTCAAAGTGGCTAGCTTTCATCCCAACACAGTTTATAGGGCCATACGGTACATAGTTTTCAAGTTACAGACTAAGCTAAGCAAAAGTGAACCAGGCCTTTTTACTGTGAAAACGGCACTTTGGGACTGTGAAAGTGACATTTTGGCCCTGTTGTCCCAAACTGCCCCAGCACTTCCCACATTGCTCAAAGTGGCTAGCTTTCATCCCAACACAGTTTATAGGGCCATACGGTACATAGTTTTCAAGTTACAGACTAAGCTAAGCAAAAGTGAACCAGGCCTTTTTACTGTGAAAATGGCACTTTGGGACTGTGAAAGTGACATTTTGGCCCTGTTGTCCCAAACTGCCCCAGCACTTCCCACATTGCTCAAAGTGGCTAGCTTTCATCCCAACACAGTTTATAGGGCCATACGGTACATAGTTTTCAAGTTACAGACTAAGCTAAGCAAAAGTGAACCAGGCCTTTTTACTGTGAAAATGGCACTTTGGGACTGTGAAAGTGACATTTTGGCCCTGTTGTCCCAAACTGCCCCAGCACTTCCCACATTGCTCAAAGTGGCTAGCTTTCATCCCAACACAGTTTATAGGGCCATACGGTACATAGTTTTCAAGTTACAGACTAAGCTAAGCAAAAGTGAACCAGGCCTTTTTACTGTGAAAATGGCACTTTGGGACTGTGAAAGTGACATTTTGGCCCTGTTGTCCCAAACTGCCCCAGCACTTCCCACATTGCTCAAAGTGGCTAGCTTTCATCCCAACACAGTTTATAGGGCCATACGGTACATAGTTTTCAAGTTACAGACTAAGCTAAGCAAAATGAATCTGTTTTTTTTTACTGTGAAAATGGCACTTTGGGACTGTGAAAGTGACATTTTGGCCCTGTTGTCCCAAACTGCCCCAGCACTTCCCACATTGCTCAAAGTGGCTAGCTTTCATCCCAACACAGTTTATAGGGCCATACGGTACATAGTTTTCAAGTTACAGACTAAGCTAAGCAAAATGAATCTGTTTTTTTTTACTGTGAAAATGGCACTTTGGGACTGTGAAAGTGACATTTTGGCCCTGTTCGTTCCCTGTTGTCCCAAACTGCCCCAGCTCTTGCCACAATGCTCAAAGTGGCTAGCTTTCATCCCAACACAGTTTATAGGGCCATACGGTACATAGTTTTCAAGTTACAGACTAAGCTAAGCAAAAGTGAACCAGGCCTTTTTACTGTGAAAACGGCACTTTGGGACTGTGAAAGTGACATTTTGGCCCTGTTGTCCCAAACTGCCCCAGCACTTCCCACATTGCTCAAAGTGGCTAGCTTTCATCCCAACACAGTTTATAGGGCCATACGGTACATAGTTTTCAAGTTACAGACTAAGCTAAGCAAAAGTGAACCAGGCCTTTTTACTGTGAAAATGGCACTTTGGGACTGTGAAAGTGACATTTTGGCCCTGTTGTCCCAAACTGCCCCAGCACTTCCCACATTGCTCAAAGTGGCTAGCTTTCATCCCAACACAGTTTATAGGGCCATACGGTACATAGTTTTCAAGTTACAGACTAAGCTAAGCAAAAGTGAACCAGGCCTTTTTACTGTGAAAATGGCACTTTGGGACTGTGAAAGTGACATTTTGGCCCTGTTGTCCCAAACTGCCCCAGCACTTCCCACATTGCTCAAAGTGGCTAGCTTTCATCCCAACACAGTTTATAGGGCCATACGGTACATAGTTTTCAAGTTACAGACTAAGCTAAGCAAAAGTGAACCAGGCCTTTTTACTGTGAAAACGGCACTTTGGGACTGTGAAAGTGACATTTTGGCCCTGTTGTCCCAAACTGCCCCAGCACTTCCCACATTGCTCAAAGTGGCTAGCTTTCATCCCAACACAGTTTATAGGGCCATACGGTACATAGTTTTCAAGTTACAGACTAAGCTAAGCAAAAGTGAACCAGGCCTTTTTACTGTGAAAATGGCACTTTGGGACTGTGAAAGTGACATTTTGGCCCTGTTCGTTCCCTGTTGTCCCAAACTGCCCCAGCTCTTGCCACAATGCTCAAAGTGGCTAGCTTTCATCCCAACACAGTTTATAGGGCCATACGGTACATAGTTTTCAAGTTACAGACTAAGCTAAGCAAAATGAATCTGTTTTTTTTTACTGTGAAAATGGCACTTTGGGACTGTGAAAGTGACATTTTGGCCCTGTTGTCCCAAACTGCCCCAGCACTTCCCACATTGCTCAAAGTGGCTAGCTTTCATCCCAACACAGTTTATAGGGCCATACGGTACATAGTTTTCAAGTTACAGACTAAGCTAAGCAAAAGTGAACCAGGCCTTTTTACTGTGAAAACGGCACTTTGGGACTGTGAAAGTGACATTTTGGCCCTGTTGTCCCAAACTGCCCCAGCACTTCCCACATTGCTCAAAGTGGCTAGCTTTCATCCCAACACAGTTTATAGGGCCATACGGTACATAGTTTTCAAGTTACAGACTAAGCTAAGCAAAATGAATCTGTTTTTTTTTACTGTGAAAATGGCACTTTGGGACTGTGAAAGTGACATTTTGGCCCTGTTCGTTCCCTGTTGTCCCAAACTGCCCCAGCTCTTGCCACAATGCTCAAAGTGGCTAGCTTTCATCCCAACACAGTTTATAGGGCCATACGGTACATAGTTTTCAAGTTACAGACTAAGCTAAGCAAAAGTGAACCAGGCCTTTTTACTGTGAAAACGGCACTTTGGGACTGTGAAAGTGACATTTTGGCCCTGTTGTCCCAAACTGCCCCAGCACTTCCCACATTGCTCAAAGTGGCTAGCTTTCATCCCAACACAGTTTATAGGGCCATACGGTACATAGTTTTCAAGTTACAGACTAAGCTAAGCAAAAGTGAACCAGGCCTTTTTACTGTGAAAACGGCACTTTGGGACTGTGAAAGTGACATTTTGGCCCTGTTGTCCCAAACTGCCCCAGCACTTCCCACATTGCTCAAAGTGGCTAGCTTTCATCCCAACACAGTTTATAGGGCCATACGGTACATAGTTTTCAAGTTACAGACTAAGCTAAGCAAAAGTGAACCAGGCCTTTTTACTGTGAAAATGGCACTTTGGGACTGTGAAAGTGACATTTTGGCCCTGTTGTCCCAAACTGCCCCAGCACTTCCCACATTGCTCAAAGTGGCTAGCTTTCATCCCAACACAGTTTATAGGGCCATACGGTACATAGTTTTCAAGTTACAGACTAAGCTAAGCAAAAGTGAACCAGGCCTTTTTACTGTGAAAATGGCACTTTGGGACTGTGAAAGTGACATTTTGGCCCTGTTGTCCCAAACTGCCCCAGCACTTCCCACATTGCTCAAAGTGGCTAGCTTTCATCCCAACACAGTTTATAGGGCCATACGGTACATAGTTTTCAAGTTACAGACTAAGCTAAGCAAAAGTGAACCAGGCCTTTTTACTGTGAAAATGGCACTTTGGGACTGTGAAAGTGACATTTTGGCCCTGTTGTCCCAAACTGCCCCAGCACTTCCCACATTGCTCAAAGTGGCTAGCTTTCATCCCAACACAGTTTATAGGGCCATACGGTACATAGTTTTCAAGTTACAGACTAAGCTAAGCAAAATGAATCTGTTTTTTTTTACTGTGAAAATGGCACTTTGGGACTGTGAAAGTGACATTTTGGCCCTGTTGTCCCAAACTGCCCCAGCACTTCCCACATTGCTCAAAGTGGCTAGCTTTCATCCCAACACAGTTTATAGGGCCATACGGTACATAG
Organism: Protomyctophum bolini; assembly: GCF_963924005.1. Taxonomy (NCBI): domain Eukaryota; kingdom Metazoa; phylum Chordata; class Actinopteri; order Myctophiformes; family Myctophidae; genus Protomyctophum; species Protomyctophum bolini. The sequence goes on along the minus strand of NW_027665470.1, from coordinate 13,477 downwards.
TTTTCAAGTTACAGACTAAGCTAAGCAAAATGAATCTGTTTTTTTTTACTGTGAAAATTCACTTTGGGACTGTGAAAGTGACATTTTGGCCCTGTTCGTTCCCTGTTGTCCCAAACTGCCCCAGCTCTTGCCACAATGCTCAAAGTGGCTAGCTTTCATCCCAACACAGTTTATAGGGCCATACGGTACATAGTTTTCAAGTTACAGACTAAGCTAAGCAAAAGTGAACCAGGCCTTTTTACTGTGAAAACGGCACTTTGGGACTGTGAAAGTGACATTTTGGCCCTGTTGTCCCAAACTGCCCCAGCACTTCCCACATTGCTCAAAGTGGCTAGCTTTCATCCCAACACAGTTTATAGGGCCATACGGTACATAGTTTTCAAGTTACAGACTAAGCTAAGCAAAAGTGAACCAGGCCTTTTTACTGTGAAAATGGCACTTTGGGACTGTGAAAGTGACATTTTGGCCCTGTTGTCCCAAACTGCCCCAGCACTTCCCACATTGCTCAAAGTGGCTAGCTTTCATCCCAACACAGTTTATAGGGCCATACGGTACATAGTTTTCAAGTTACAGACTAAGCTAAGCAAAAGTGAACCAGGCCTTTTTACTGTGAAAACGGCACTTTGGGACTGTGAAAGTGACATTTTGGCCCTGTTGTCCCAAACTGCCCCAGCACTTCCCACATTGCTCAAAGTGGCTAGCTTTCATCCCAACACAGTTTATAGGGCCATACGGTACATAGTTTTCAAGTTACAGACTAAGCTAAGCAAAAGTGAACCAGGCCTTTTTACTGTGAAAATGGCACTTTGGGACTGTGAAAGTGACATTTTGGCCCTGTTGTCCCAAACTGCCCCAGCACTTCCCACATTGCTCAAAGTGGCTAGCTTTCATCCCAACACAGTTTATAGGGCCATACGGTACATAGTTTTCAAGTTACAGACTAAGCTAAGCAAAAGTGAACCAGGCCTTTTTACTGTGAAAACGGCACTTTGGGACTGTGAAAGTGACATTTTGGCCCTGTTGTCCCAAACTGCCCCAGCACTTCCCACATTGCTCAAAGTGGCTAGCTTTCATCCCAACACAGTTTATAGGGCCATACGGTACATAGTTTTCAAGTTACAGACTAAGCTAAGCAAAAGTGAACCAGGCCTTTTTACTGTGAAAATGGCACTTTGGGACTGTGAAAGTGACATTTTGGCCCTGTTCGTTCCCTGTTGTCCCAAACTGCCCCAGCTCTTGCCACAATGCTCAAAGTGGCTAGCTTTCATCCCAACACAGTTTATAGGGCCATACGGTACATAGTTTTCAAGTTACAGACTAAGCTAAGCAAAATGAATCTGTTTTTTTTACTGTGAAAATGGCACTTTGGGACTGTGAAAGTGACATTTTGGCCCTGTTGTCCCAAACTGCCCCAGCACTTCCCACATTGCTCAAAGTGGCTAGCTTTCATCCCAACACAGTTTATAGGGCCATACGGTACATAGTTTTCAAGTTACAGACTAAGCTAAGCAAAAGTGAACCAGGCCTTTTTACTGTGAAAACGGCACTTTGGGACTGTGAAAGTGACATTTTGGCCCTGTTGTCCCAAACTGCCCCAGCACTTCCCACATTGCTCAAAGTGGCTAGCTTTCATCCCAACACAGTTTATAGGGCCATACGGTACATAGTTTTCAAGTTACAGACTAAGCTAAGCAAAATGAATCTGTTTTTTTTTACTGTGAAAATGGCACTTTGGGACTGTGAAAGTGACATTTTGGCCCTGTTCGTTCCCTGTTGTCCCAAACTGCCCCAGCTCTTGCCACAATGCTCAAAGTGGCTAGCTTTCATCCCAACACAGTTTATAGGGCCATACGGTACATAGTTTTCAAGTTACAGACTAAGCTAAGCAAAAGTGAACCAGGCCTTTTTACTGTGAAAACGGCACTTTGGGACTGTGAAAGTGACATTTTGGCCCTGTTGTCCCAAACTGCCCCAGCACTTCCCACATTGCTCAAAGTGGCTAGCTTTCATCCCAACACAGTTTATAGGGCCATACGGTACATAGTTTTCAAGTTACAGACTAAGCTAAGCAAAAGTGAACCAGGCCTTTTTACTGTGAAAATGGCACTTTGGGACTGTGAAAGTGACATTTTGGCCCTGTTGTCCCAAACTGCCCCAGCACTTCCCACATTGCTCAAAGTGGCTAGCTTTCATCCCAACACAGTTTATAGGGCCATACGGTACATAGTTTTCAAGTTACAGACTAAGCTAAGCAAAAGTGAACCAGGCCTTTTTACTGTGAAAATGGCACTTTGGGACTGTGAAAGTGACATTTTGGCCCTGTTGTCCCAAACTGCCCCAGCACTTCCCACATTGCTCAAAGTGGCTAGCTTTCATCCCAACACAGTTTATAGGGCCATACGGTACATAGTTTTCAAGTTACAGACTAAGCTAAGCAAAAGTGAACCAGGCCTTTTTACTGTGAAAATGGCACTTTGGGACTGTGAAAGTGACATTTTGGCCCTGTTGTCCCAAACTGCCCCAGCACTTCCCACATTGCTCAAAGTGGCTAGCTTTCATCCCAACACAGTTTATAGGGCCATACGGTACATAGTTTTCAAGTTACAGACTAAGCTAAGCAAAACGAATCTGTTTTTTTTTACTGTGAAAATGGCACTTTGGGACTGTGAAAGTGACATTTTGGCCCTGTTGTCCCAAACTGCCCCAGCACTTCCCACATTGCTCAAAGTGGCTAGCTTTCATCCCAACACAGTTTATAGGGCCATACGGTACATAGTTTTCAAGTTACAGACTAAGCTAAGCAAAATGAATCTGTTTTTTTTTACTGTGAAAATGGCACTTTGGGACTGTGAAAGTGACATTTTGGCCCTGTTCGTTCCCTGTTGTCCCAAACTGCCCCAGCTCTTGCCACAATGCTCAAAGTGGCTAGCTTTCATCCCAACACAGTTTATAGGGCCATACGGTACATAGTTTTCAAGTTACAGACTAAGCTAAGCAAAAGTGAACCAGGCCTTTTTACTGTGAAAACGGCACTTTGGGACTGTGAAAGTGACATTTTGGCCCTGTTGTCCCAAACTGCCCCAGCACTTCCCACATTGCTCAAAGTGGCTAGCTTTCATCCCAACACAGTTTATAGGGCCATACGGTACATAGTTTTCAAGTTACAGGCTAAGCTAAGCAAAAGTGAACCAGGCCTTTTTACTGTGAAAATGGCACTTTGGGACTGTGAAAGTGACATTTTGGCCCTGTTGTCCCAAACTGCCCCAGCACTTCCCACATTGCTCAAAGTGGCTAGCTTTCATCCCAACACAGTTTATAGGGCCATACGGTACATAGTTTTCAAGTTACAGACTAAGCTAAGCAAAAGTGAACCAGGCCTTTTTACTGTGAAAATGGCACTTTGGGACTGTGAAAGTGACATTTTGGCCCTGTTGTCCCAAACTGCCCCAGCACTTCCCACATTGCTCAAAGTGGCTAGCTTTCATCCCAACACAGTTTATAGGGCCATACGGTACATAGTTTTCAAGTTACAGACTAAGCTAAGCAAAAGTGAACCAGGCCTTTTTACTGTGAAAACGGCACTTTGGGACTGTGAAAGTGACATTTTGGCCCTGTTGTCCCAAACTGCCCCAGCACTTCCCACATTGCTCAAAGTGGCTAGCTTTCATCCCAACACAGTTTATAGGGCCATACGGTATATAGTTTTCAAGTTACAGACTAAGCTAAGCAAAAGTGAACCAGGCCTTTTTACTGTGAAAATGGCACTTTGGGACTGTGAAAGTGACATTTTGGCCCTGTTCGTTCCCTGTTGTCCCAAACTGCCCCAGCTCTTGCCACAATGCTCAAAGTGGCTAGCTTTCATCCCAACACAGTTTATAGGGCCATACGGTACATAGTTTTCAAGTTACAGACTAAGCTAAGCAAAATGAATCTGTTTTTTTTTACTGTGAAAATGGCACTTTGGGACTGTGAAAGTGACATTTTGGCCCTGTTGTCCCAAACTGCCCCAGCACTTCCCACATTGCTCAAATTGGCTAGCTTTCATCCCAACACAGTTTATAGGGCCATACGGTACATAGTTTTCAAGTTACAGACTAAGCTAAGCAAAAGTGAACCAGGCCTTTTTACTGTGAAAACGGCACTTTGGGACTGTGAAAGTGACATTTTGGCCCTGTTGTCCCAAACTGCCCCAGCACTTCCCACATTGCTCAAAGTGGCTAGCTTTCATCCCAACACAGTTTATAGGGCCATACGGTACATAGTTTTCAAGTTACAGACTAAGCTAAGCAAAATGAATCTGTTTTTTTTTACTGTGAAAATGGCACTTTGGGACTGTGAAAGTGACATTTTGGCCCTGTTCGTTCCCTGTTGTCCCAAACTGCCCCAGCTCTTGCCACAATGCTCAAAGTGGCTAGCTTTCATCCCAACACAGTTTATAGGGCCATACGGTACATAGTTTTCAAGTTACAGACTAAGCTAAGCAAAAGTGAACCAGGCCTTTTTACTGTGAAAACGGCACTTTGGGACTGTGAAAGTGACATTTTGGCCCTGTTGTCCCAAACTGCCCCAGCACTTCCCACATTGCTCAAAGTGGCTAGCTTTCATCCCAACACAGTTTATAGGGCCATACGGTACATAGTTTTCAAGTTACAGACTAAGCTAAGCAAAAGTGAACCAGGCCTTTTTACTGTGAAAATGGCACTTTGGGACTGTGAAAGTGACATTTTGGCCCTGTTGTCCCAAACTGCCCCAGCACTTCCCACATTGCTCAAAGTGGCTAGCTTTCATCCCAACACAGTTTATAGGGCCATACGGTACATAGTTTTCAAGTTACAGACTAAGCTAAGCAAAAGTGAACCAGGCCTTTTTACTGTGAAAACGGCACTTTGGGACTGTGAAAGTGACATTTTGGCCCTGTTGTCCCAAACTGCCCCAGCACTTCCCACATTGCTCAAAGTGGCTAGCTTTCATCCCAACACAGTTTATAGGGCCATACGGTACATAGTTTTCAAGTTACAGACTAAGCTAAGCAAAAGTGAACCAGGCCTTTTTACTGTGAAAATGGCACTTTGGGACTGTGAAAGTGACATTTTGGCCCTGTTGTCCCAAACTGCCCCAGCACTTCCCACATTGCTCAAAGTGGCTAGCTTTCATCCCAACACAGTTTATAGGGCCATACGGTACATAGTTTTCAAGTTACAGACTAAGCTAAGCAAAAGTGAACCAGGCCTTTTTACTGTGAAAATGGCACTTTGGGACTGTGAAAGTGACATTTTGGCCCTGTTGTCCCAAACTGCCCCAGCACTTCCCACATTGCTCAAAGTGGCTAGCTTTCATCCCAACACAGTTTATAGGGCCATACGGTACATAGTTTTCAAGTTACAGACTAAGCTAAGCAAAAGTGAACCAGGCCTTTTTACTGTGAAAATGGCACTTTGGGACTGTGAAAGTGACATTTTGGCCCTGTTGTCCCAAACTGCCCCAGCACTTCCCACATTGCTCAAAGTGGCTAGCTTTCATCCCAACACAGTTTATAGGGCCATACGGTACATAGTTTTCAAGTTACAGACTAAGCTAAGCAAAAGTGAACCAGGCCTTTTTACTGTGAAAATGGCACTTTGGGACTGTGAAAGTGACATTTTGGCCCTGTTGTCCCAAACTGCCCCAGCACTTCCCACATTGCTCAAAGTGGCTAGCTTTCATCCCAACACAGTTTATAGGGCCATACGGTACATAGTTTTCAAGTTACAGACTAAGCTAAGCAAAAGTGAACCAGGCCTTTTTACTGTGAAAATGGCACTTTGGGACTGTGAAAGTGACATTTTGGCCCTGTTGTCCCAAACTGCCCCAGCACTTCCCACATTGCTCAAAGTGGCTAGCTTTCATCCCAACACAGTTTATAGGGCCATACGGTACATAGTTTTCAAGTTACAGACTAAGCTAAGCAAAAGTGAACCAGGCCTTTTTACTGTGAAAATGGCACTTTGGGACTGTGAAAGTGACATTTTGGCCCTGTTGTCCCAAACTGCCCCAGCACTTCCCACATTGCTCAAAGTGGCTAGCTTTCATCCCAACACAGTTTATAGGGCCATACGGTACATAGTTTTCAAGTTACAGACTAAGCTAAGCAAAATGAATCTGTTTTTTTTTACTGTGAAAATGGCACTTTGGGACTGTGAAAGTGACATTTTGGCCCTGTTGTCCCAAACTGCCCCAGCACTTCCCACATTGCTCAAAGTGGCTAGCTTTCATCCCAACACAGTTTATAGGGCCATACGGTACATAGTTTTCAAGTTACAGACTAAGCTAAGCAAAATGAATCTGTTTTTTTTTACTGTGAAAATGGCACTTTGGGACTGTGAAAGTGACATTTTGGCCCTGTTCGTTCCCTGTTGTCCCAAACTGCCCCAGCTCTTGCCACAATGCTCAAAGTGGCTAGCTTTCATCCCAACACAGTTTATAGGGCCATACGGTACATAGTTTTCAAGTTACAGACTAAGCTAAGCAAAAGTGAACCAGGCCTTTTTACTGTGAAAACGGCACTTTGGGACTGTGAAAGTGACATTTTGGCCCTGTTGTCCCAAACTGCCCCAGCACTTCCCACATTGCTCAAAGTGGCTAGCTTTCATCCCAACACAGTTTATAGGGCCATACGGTACATAGTTTTCAAGTTACAGACTAAGCTAAGCAAAAGTGAACCAGGCCTTTTTACTGTGAAAATGGCACTTTGGGACTGTGAAAGTGACATTTTGGCCCTGTTGTCCCAAACTGCCCCAGCACTTCCCACATTGCTCAAAGTGGCTAGCTTTCATCCCAACACAGTTTATAGGGCCATACGGTACATAGTTTTCAAGTTACAGACTAAGCTAAGCAAAAGTGAACCAGGCCTTTTTACTGTGAAAACGGCACTTTGGGACTGTGAAAGTGACATTTTGGCCCTGTTGTCCCAAACTGCCCCAGCACTTCCCACATTGCTCAAAGTGGCTAGCTTTCATCCCAACACAGTTTATAGGGCCATACGGTACATAGTTTTCAAGTTACAGACTAAGCTAAGCAAAATGAATCTGTTTTTTTTACTGTGAAAATGGCACTTTGGGACTGTGAAAGTGACATTTTGGCCCTGTTCGTTCCCTGTTGTCCCAAACTGCCCCAGCTCTTGCCACAATGCTCAAAGTGGCTAGCTTTCATCCCAACACAGTTTATAGGGCCATACGGTACATAGTTTTCAAGTTACAGACTAAGCTAAGCAAAATGAATCTGTTTTTTTTTACTGTGAAAATGGCACTTTGGGACTGTGAAAGTGACATTTTGGCCCTGTTGTCCCAAACTGCCCCAGCACTTCCCACATTGCTCAAAGTGGCTAGCTTTCATCCCAACACAGTTTATAGGGCCATACGGTACATAGTTTTCAAGTTACAGACTAAGCTAAGCAAAAGTGAACCAGGCCTTTTTACTGTGAAAATGGCACTTTGGGACTGTGAAAGTGACATTTTGGCCCTGTTGTCCCAAACTGCCCCAGCACTTCCCACATTGCTCAAAGTGGCTAGCTTTCATCCCAACACAGTTTATAGGGCCATACGGTACATAGTTTTCAAGTTACAGACTAAGCTAAGCAAAATGAATCTGTTTTTTTTTACTGTGAAAATGGCACTTTGGGACTGTGAAAGTGACATTTTGGCCCTGTTGTCCCAAACTGCCCCAGCACTTCCCACATTGCTCAAAGTGGCTAGCTTTCATCCCAACACAGTTTATAGGGCCATACGGTACATAGTTTTCAAGTTACAGACTAAGCTAAGCAAAAGTGAACCAGGCCTTTTTACTGTGAAAATGGCACTTTGGGACTGTGAAAGTGACATTTTGGCCCTGTTGTCCCAAACTGCCCCAGCACTTCCCACATTGCTCAAAGTGGCTAGCTTTCATCCCAACACAGTTTATAGGGCCATACGGTACATAGTTTTCAAGTTACAGACTAAGCTAAGCAAAAGTGAACCAGGCCTTTTTACTGTGAAAATGGCACTTTGGGACTGTGAAAGTGACATTTTGGCCCTGTTGTCCCAAACTGCCCCAGCACTTCCCACATTGCTCAAAGTGGCTAGCTTTCATCCCAACACAGTTTATAGGGCCATACGGTACATAGTTTTCAAGTTACAGACTAAGCTAAGCAAAAGTGAACCAGGCCTTTTTACTGTGAAAATGGCACTTTGGGACTGTGAAAGTGACATTTTGGCCCTGTTGTCCCAAACTGCCCCAGCACTTCCCACATTGCTCAAAGTGGCTAGCTTTCATCCCAACACAGTTTATAGGGCCATACGGTACATAGTTTTCAAGTTACAGACTAAGCTAAGCAAAATGAATCTGTTTTTTTTTACTGTGAAAATGGCACTTTGGGACTGTGAAAGTGACATTTTGGCCCTGTTGTCCCAAACTGCCCCAGCACTTCCCACATTGCTCAAAGTGGCTAGCTTTCATCCCAACACAGTTTATAGGGCCATACGGTACATAGTTTTCAAGTTACAGACTAAGCTAAGCAAAATGAATCTGTTTTTTTTTACTGTGAAAATGGCACTTTGGGACTGTGAAAGTGACATTTTGGCCCTGTTCGTTCCCTGTTGTCCCAAACTGCCCCAGCTCTTGCCACAATGCTCAAAGTGGCTAGCTTTCATCCCAACACAGTTTATAGGGCCATACGGTACATAGTTTTCAAGTTACAGACTAAGCTAAGCAAAATGAATCTGTTTTTTTTTACTGTGAAAATGGCACTTTGGGACTGTGAAAGTGACATTTTGGCCCTGTTGTCCCAAACTGCCCCAGCACTTCCCACATTGCTCAAAGTGGCTAGCTTTCATCCCAACACAGTTTATAGGGCCATACGGTACATAGTTTTCAAGTTACAGACTAAGCTAAGCAAAAGTGAACCAGGCCTTTTTACTGTGAAAATGGCACTTTGGGACTGTGAAAGTGACATTTTGGCCCTGTTGTCCCAAACTGCCCCAGCACTTCCCACATTGCTCAAAGTGGCTAGCTTTCATCCCAACACAGTTTATAGGGCCATACGGTACATAGTTTTCAAGTTACAGACTAAGCTAAGCAAAATGAATCTGTTTTTTTTACTGTGAAAATGGCACTTTGGGACTGTGAAAGTGACATTTTGGCCCTGTTGTCCCAAACTGCCCAGCACTTCCCACATTGCTCAAAGTGGCTAGCTTTCATCCCAACACAGTTTATAGGGCCATACGGTACATAGTTTTCAAGTTACAGACTAAGCTAAGCAAAAGTGAACCAGCCTTTTTACTGTGAAAATGGCACTTTGGGACTGTGAAAGTGACATTTTGGCCCTGTTGTCCCAAACTGCCCCAGCACTTCCCACATTGCTCAAAGTGGCTAGCTTTCATCCCAACACAGTTTATAGGGCCATACGGTACATAGTTTTCAAGTTACAGACTAAGCTAAGCAAAAGTGAACCAGGCCTTTTTACTGTGAAAATGGCACTTTGGGACTGTGAAAGTGACATTTTGGCCCTGTTGTCCCAAACTGCCCCAGCACTTCCCACATTGCTCAAAGTGGCTAGCTTTCATCCCAACACAGTTTATAGGGCCATACGGTACATAGTTTTCAAGTTACAGACTAAGCTAAGCAAAAGTGAACCAGGCCTTTTTACTGTGAAAATGGCACTTTGGGACTGTGAAAGTGACATTTTGGCCCTGTTGTCCCAAACTGCCCCAGCACTTCCCACATTGCTCAAAGTGGCTAGCTTTCATCCCAACACAGTTTATAGGGCCATACGGTACATAGTTTTCAAGTTACAGACTAAGCTAAGCAAAATGAATCTGTTTTTTTTTACTGTGAAAATGGCACTTTGGGACTGTGAAAGTGACATTTTGGCCCTGTTGTCCCAAACTGCCCCAGCACTTCCCACATTAGTGGCTAGCTTTCATCCCAACACAGTTTATAGGGCCATACGGTACATAGTTTTCAAGTTACAGACTAAGCTAAGCAAAATGAATCTGTTTTTTTTTACTGTGAAAATGGCACTTTGGGACTGTGAAAGTGACATTTTGGCCCTGTTCGTTCCCTGTTGTCCCAAACTGCCCCAGCTCTTGCCACAATGCTCAAAGTGGCTAGCTTTCATCCCAACACAGTTTATAGGGCCATACGGTACATAGTTTTCAAGTTACAGACTAAGCTAAGCAAAAGTGAACCAGGCCTTTTTACTGTGAAAACGGCACTTTGGGACTGTGAAAGTGACATTTTGGCCCTGTTGTCCCAAACTGCCCCAGCACTTCCCACATTGCTCAAAGTGGCTAGCTTTCATCCCAACACAGTTTATAGGGCCATACGGTACATAGTTTTCAAGTTACAGACTAAGCTAAGCAAAAGTGAACCAGGCCTTTTTACTGTGAAAATGGCACTTTGGGACTGTGAAAGTGACATTTTGGCCCTGTTGTCCCAAACTGCCCCAGCACTTCCCACATTGCTCAAAGTGGCTAGCTTTCATCCCAACACAGTTTATAGGGCCATACGGTACATAGTTTTCAAGTTACAGACTAAGCTAAGCAAAAGTGAACCAGGCCTTTTTACTGTGAAAACGGCACTTTGGGACTGTGAAAGTGACATTTTGGCCCTGTTGTCCCAAACTGCCCCAGCACTTCCCACATTGCTCAAAGTGGCTAGCTTTCATCCCAACACAGTTTATAGGGCCATACGGTACATAGTTTTCAAGTTACAGACTAAGCTAAGCAAAAGTGAACCAGGCCTTTTTACTGTGAAAATGGCACTTTGGGACTGTGAAAGTGACATTTTGGCCCTGTTGTCCCAAACTGCCCCAGCACTTCCCACATTGCTCAAAGTGGCTAGCTTTCATCCCAACACAGTTTATAGGGCCATACGGTACATAGTTTTCAAGTTACAGACTAAGCTAAGCAAAAGTGAACCAGGCCTTTTTACTGTGAAAATGGCACTTTGGGACTGTGAAAGTGACATTTTGGCCCTGTTGTCCCAAACTGCCCCAGCACTTCCCACATTGCTCAAAGTGGCTAGCTTTCATCCCAACACAGTTTATAGGGCCATACGGTACATAGTTTTCAAGTTACAGACTAAGCTAAGCAAAAGTGAACCAGGCCTTTTTACTGTGAAAATGGCACTTTGGGACTGTGAAAGTGACATTTTGGCCCTGTTGTCCCAAACTGCCCCAGCACTTCCCACATTGCTCAAAGTGGCTAGCTTTCATCCCAACACAGTTTATAGGGCCATACGGTACATAGTTTTCAAGTTACAGACTAAGCTAAGCAAAAGTGAACCAGGCCTTTTTACTGTGAAAACGGCACTTTGGGACTGTGAAAGTGACATTTTGGCCCTGTTGTCCCAAACTGCCCCAGCACTTCCCACATTGCTCAAAGTGGCTAGCTTTCATCCCAACACAGTTTATAGGGCAATACGGTACATAGTTTTCAAGTTACAGACTAAGCTAAGCAAAAGTGAACCAGGCCTTTTTACTGTGAAAATGGCACTTTGGGACTGTGAAAGTGACATTTTGGCCCTGTTGTCCCAAACTGCCCCAGCACTTCCCACATTGCTCAAAGTGGCTAGCTTTCATCCCAACACAGTTTATAGGGCCATACGGTACATAGTTTTCAAGTTACAGACTAAGCTAAGCAAAAGTGAACCAGGCCTTTTTACTGTGAAAATGGCACTTTGGGACTGTGAAAGTGACATTTTGGCCCTGTTGTCCCAAACTGCCCCAGCACTTCCCACATTGCTCAAAGTGGCTAGCTTTCATCCCAACACAGTTTATAGGGCCATACGGTACATAGTTTTCAAGTTACAGACTAAGCTAAGCAAAATGAATCTGTTTTTTTTACTGTGAAAATGGCACTTTGGGACTGTGAAAGTGACATTTTGGCCCTGTTGTCCCAAACTGCCCCAGCACTTCCCACATTGCTCAAAGTGGCTAGCTTTCATCCCAACACAGTTTATAGGGCCATACGGTACATAGTTTTCAAGTTACAGACTAAGCTAAGCAAAAGTGAACCAGGCCTTTTTACTGTGAAAACGGCACTTTGGGACTGTGAAAGTGACATTTTGGCCCTGTTGTCCCAAACTGCCCCAGCACTTCCCACATTGCTCAAAGTGGCTAGCTTTCATCCCAACACAGTTTATAGGGCCATACGGTACATAGTTTTCAAGTTACAGACTAAGCTAAGCAAAATGAATCTGTTTTTTTTTACTGTGAAAATGGCACTTTGGGACTGTGAAAGTGACATTTTGGCCCTGTTCGTTCCCTGTTGTCCCAAACTGCCCCAGCTCTTGCCACAATGCTCAAAGTGGCTAGCTTTCATCCCAACACAGTTTATAGGGCCATACGGTACATAGTTTTCAAGTTACAGACTAAGCTAAGCAAAATGAATCTGTTTTTTTTTACTGTGAAAATGGCACTTTGGGACTGTGAAAGTGACATTTTGGCCCTGTTGTCCCAAACTGCCCCAGCACTTCCCACATTGCTCAAAGTGGCTAGCTTTCATCCCAACACAGTTTATAGGGCCATACGGTACATAGTTTTCAAGTTACAGACTAAGCTAAGCAAAAGTGAACCAGGCCTTTTTACTGTGAAAATGGCACTTTGGGACTGTGAAAGTGACATTTTGGCCCTGTTGTCCCAAACTGCCCCAGCACTTCCCACATTGCTCAAAGTGGCTAGCTTTCATCCCAACACAGTTTATAGGGCCATACGGTACATAGTTTTCAAGTTACAGACTAAGCTAAGCAAAATGAATCTGTTTTTTTTTACTGTGAAAATGGCACTTTGGGACTGTGAAAGTGACATTTTGGCCCTGTTGTCCCAAACTGCCCCAGCACTTCCCACATTGCTCAAAGTGGCTAGCTTTCATCCCAACACAGTTTATAGGGCCATACGGTACATAGTTTTCAAGTTACAGACTAAGCTAAGCAAAAGTGAACCAGGCCTTTTTACTGTGAAAACGGCACTTTGGGACTGTGAAAGTGACATTTTGGCCCTGTTGTCCCAAACTGCCCCAGCACTTCCCACATTGCTCAAAGTGGCTAGCTTTCATCCCAACACAGTTTATAGGGCCATACGGTACATAGTTTTCAAGTTACAGACTAAGCTAAGCAAAATGAATCTGTTTTTTTTTACTGTGAAAATGGCACTTTGGGACTGTGAAAGTGACATTTTGGCCCTGTTCGTTCCCTGTTGTCCCAAACTGCCCCAGCTCTTGCCACAATGCTCAAAGTGGCTAGCTTTCATCCCAACACAGTTTATAGGGCCATACGGTACATAGTTTTCAAGTTACAGACTAAGCTAAGCAAAATGAATCTGTTTTTTTTTTACTGTGAAAATGGCACTTTGGGACTGTGAAAGTGACATTTTGGCCCTGTTGTCCCAAACTGCCCCAGCACTTCCCACATTGCTCAAAGTGGCTAGCTTTCATCCCAACACAGTTTATAGGGCCATACGGTACAT
>NW_027665471.1:127356-232356 GCF_963924005.1 Protomyctophum bolini | reverse complement strand
AATAAGGGAACGATTTTAATTTGGAACATTTCTGTCCATTTTTGGCTTAGTTATGGACATGTAGTATCTGTTAGCATGTTAGCTAGCTGCTGGATGATGAACAATGAACTCAAGTGTCACAAAGCAAAGCAACACGAAAAGCGATGGTAATAGTACTATTAGCCAGCTTCTGCTGACCTATATGGGGTGCGAGGCCCTGCATTGCTCAATAACCTGCTTTGATGACACTTTTGTCCTTTTGTATGTTTAAATCAAATGTCAAATTATAGTTCAAAGACACCAAGAAGATAGTCTGTGATTACAATATCAATTTAAAATGTAAGTCGCTCTGGATTAAGAGCGTCTGCTAAATGCCTAAATTGTAAATTGTCCCCTTGCGCTTAGGGTCCGGCCCATTCCTCTCTGTTATGTCATATTACGAGCATTTAACTTTTAATATCACAATTATTGTAGCTAATCTTTAACTGAATCTGGAAGTATTCCTTTATTAAATGATTCTTCATAGTCTGGAATTGTAACTGATCAATTTTCTTTTGTGACTTTCGCCTTTATTTTATATGGAGGGACAGTCAGTGGTGTAAACTTTATTTATATAGCACATTTCATACATAAAATGCAACTCAAAGTACTTCACATGAAAATAAAATAAAAAATAACAAGCAGCGGAATGCCAGAAACAAAAAGTAGGTCAATCTACAATTAGCAAATAAAAATAGCAATACAAAACTAAAACATTAAAAATGGTAAGGAAATTTGTATTGGATAATACATTTTAAATTGATATTCTTAGATATTCAACTTTATTGACATTTATAATTAAATTGGTGTCTTTACACTGTAGAATTTTACATTTGATTTAAGTGTCTATTTGTTTGTCTCTAAATGTTTTGATGAATTGAACAATGCCCTTTTGGTAAACAAGTGTAAGGCTTAATTGGGTCGTCCACTCACAGTTAACAGTCTTTGTATTGAGTTTGTTTTTGAAATGTAGGCCTACTGTAATTCTGCAAACTGTTAATAAATATTTAAATCAATCAAAATTGACATTTCAACTATTGATCAGACGCTGTGCATTGACGACACCTACAGGTCATTCATTTTAATTGCATGCATGGAGAGAAATCACAACATTGTGAGACGCACTGGGTCGTTGCCATGTTTTGCCACGGAAACCAGCGACCTGCCTTGTGTAAGTAAGTAAGTAAATTTTATTTATAAAGCACCTTTCTTAACAATGTTACAAAGTGCTGTACAGTGACACAATCAAATCAATCATAATTAAAACAGTGACAGTACAACAAGCAAATAAGAACAACATAATCAAGTCAAATAAAATCAGAAAAATGTTCCCGAAATAAAAACGTTTTCAGTGGACGAAGCCAGGCTTGATACGAGCAGACGTGGCAACGCCATTGAAACACAGGGGCAATCTCCCGTTGGCCGAGAGGTTGGAACTCACGGGTCAATGGGAGCTTGCATGCTTTTGGGCGGCCAATAAGGGCAGGGGTAAAACAGAGAGGATTGTTCCGGATCCTTTGCGCTCCCTCCATCACCTACTTCTCTGGGTTGTTCTAAAATGTCTTTCTAAGATTTCTCTATGTTCCCTGGAGGGCTATTGGCCCATCTAATATCGCTTGGAGTGCGCCCAGTTGGCCAGTTCTGCTGTCTGTCAGTCTCCTGTCTGACAGCTGACTGCAGGGCACCGCCCCCTCTCCCAGATTCAAGACAACAACGGCGGCCATCTTGCTCTGTTGTTCAGTGCTACAGTGTAGGTATTTATTCATATTTTTTTAATAAATCATACAAGGTGTTTGAAAAATATTGAAAGGCAGCAGGACTTCAACCAGGGGCCAATAAGGGATCGATTTTAATTTGGAACATTTTTGTCCATTTTTGGCAAAGTTATGGATAGTTATGGAGATGCTAGCATAGCATGATAGCCTTCTTCCCATCCATGTAGCTCAGAGGGACAGACAGTGGAATATTTAATATTTTTTATTAAATCGTACAAGGTGTTTGGAAAATATTTAAAGGCACCTTGTCTTCAACCAGGTCCCACCAAGGAATCGATTTTAATTTGGAAAAATTTTGGTTCATTTTGGCATATATGGACATTGCAGCATATGTTAACATGTTAGCTGCAGGATGGGTTCTTCTCATTATTTATTACTGTATGTTCAATTGGTGTACATTAGCGTGGAGCAGCAACAGCTTGCTATTTTAGAAATGTTTTACTCAAATTGAGAACAATACACAATAGCATGTTTTTAAATAGCATGTTGTGAGCTTGTAGATCTGCTCATTTCATATAGGAAATGTATATGGGGTTGGTTAAATGTTATATCCAAGGTTAATTCTTTAGATGTGAAAATCATGTAATACTGTACTGTCTAGGGCCAATTCACATGCAAACACAAACAGCAATGGTATAGTACTATAGCCAGCTTCTGCTGGACTGTATGGGGTGCGATTCCCTGCATTGCTAATAACCTGCAGTGATATACCCATTTATTTTCTCCTCTGTATTGTCATAGCCAGGATTTAAAATGATCTATGACTTCTACAACATTGCTTTTAATTGATCTTTTATTTTATTTTTTGTTATTCATGTCCTCACTGTATTGCATTACTGCTTTTCTTTTATTCTCCATTGTTCTGTAAAGCACTTTGAGCTGCATTTCATGTCATGAAAGGTGCTATACAAATAAAGTTGTATTATTATTATCTGCTTCCTTCCCTTCAATCTGGGGGACGGATTGATTGATAAGGAAGCCTAGAGCTTTGAACCTTACTGACCTTCCTTTGAACTGGGACATTAGCTGATCTACAAGCTCACAACCATAAATCAAATTTAGCTAGGCTATTGATATACAATTATTGACAGACTAACTTCAGAATAATTATTTTATTTTATTTGTAATGTTTAACTAACTAACTAATTCATTCATTCATATTTAACCATGGCAGAGAACAAAACTAAAATCAAGAGTGAAGAGGTGAGTTGAGTAATGTAACTCTGAGAACAAAGGCAATGACCCCTCGACCTTACTGTTCTGTCATAATTATTCACATATTTCACACACCACTCTCACCTCTCATGGATGCTGTGATTTCTCTGCATGCATGCAACTGAATGGCCACGAGGTATCGTCAATGCACAGTAACAGAGCATAGTCCTAGCAGAGTCTGTTCAATAGTTCAGCTCTAATGTCATATAGAGCTGACATATTATATTATTATTGTCATATGTCATATTATAATGTCAATTTGAGTTGCTATAGATGTGTTTGTGTTAACTGAACCTTCAGAACTAAGACAATTCATGGAATATGAGTATGACAACCTCAAATAATGAACTCGTGTCCTTGCGCTCCCTCCATCACCTACTTCTCTGGGTTGTTCTAAAATGTCTTTCTAAGATTTCTCTATGTTCCCTGGAGGGCTATTGGCCCATCTAATATCGCTTGGAGTGCGCCCAGTTGGCCAGTTCTGCTGTCTGTCAGTCTCCTGTCTGACAGCTGACTGCAGGGCACCGCCCCCTCTCCCAGATTCAAGACAACAACGGCGGCCATCTTGCTCTGTTGTTCAGTGCTACAGTGTAGGTATTTATTCATATTTTTTTAATAAATCATACAAGGTGTTTGAAAAATATTGAAAGGCAGCAGGACTTCAACCAGGGGCCAATAAGGGATCGATTTTAATTTGGAACATTTTTGTCCATTTTTGGCAAAGTTATGGATAGTTATGGAGATGCTAGCATAGCATGATAGCCTTCTTCCCATCCATGTAGCTCAGAGGGACAGACAGTGGAATATTTAATATTTTTTATTAAATCGTACAAGGTGTTTGGAAAATATTTAAAGGCACCTTGTCTTCAACCAGGTCCCACCAAGGAATCGATTTTAATTTGGAAAAATTTTGGTTCATTTTGGCATATATGGACATTGCAGCATATGTTAACATGTTAGCTGCAGGATGGGTTCTTCTCATTATTTATTACTGTATGTTCAATTGGTGTACATTAGCGTGGAGCAGCAACAGCTTGCTATTTTAGAAATGTTTTACTCAAATTGAGAACAATACACAATAGCATGTTTTTAAATAGCATGTTGTGAGCTTGTAGATCTGCTCATTTCATATAGGAAATGTATATGGGGTTGGTTAAATGTTATATCCAAGGTTAATTCTTTAGATGTGAAAATCATGTAATACTGTACTGTCTAGGGCCAATTCACATGCAAACACAAACAGCAATGGTATAGTACTATAGCCAGCTTCTGCTGGACTGTATGGGGTGCGATTCCCTGCATTGCTAATAACCTGCAGTGATATACCCATTTATTTTCTCCTCTGTATTGTCATAGCCAGGATTTAAAATGATCTATGACTTCTACAACATTGCTTTTAATTGATCTTTTATTTTATTTTTTGTTATTCATGTCCTCACTGTATTGCATTACTGCTTTTCTTTTATTCTCCATTGTTCTGTAAAGCACTTTGAGCTGCATTTCATGTCATGAAAGGTGCTATACAAATAAAGTTGTATTATTATTATCTGCTTCCTTCCCTTCAATCTGGGGGACGGATTGATTGATAAGGAAGCCTAGAGCTTTGAACCTTACTGACCTTCCTTTGAACTGGGACATTAGCTGATCTACAAGCTCACAACCATAAATCAAATTTAGCTAGGCTATTGATATACAATTATTGACAGACTAACTTCAGAATAATTATTTTATTTTATTTGTAATGTTTAACTAACTAACTAATTCATTCATTCATATTTAACCATGGCAGAGAACAAAACTAAAATCAAGAGTGAAGAGGTGAGTTGAGTAATGTAACTCTGAGAACAAAGGCAATGACCCCTCGACCTTACTGTTCTGTCATAATTATTCACATATTTCACACACCACTCTCACCTCTCATGGATGCTGTGATTTCTCTGCATGCATGCAACTGAATGGCCACGAGGTATCGTCAATGCACAGTAACAGAGCATAGTCCTAGCAGAGTCTGTTCAATAGTTCAGCTCTAATGTCATATAGAGCTGACATATTATATTATTATTGTCATATGTCATATTATAATGTCAATTTGAGTTGCTATAGATGTGTTTGTGTTAACTGAACCTTCAGAACTAAGACAATTCATGGAATATGAGTATGACAACCTCAAATAATGAACTCGTGTCCAAGCGCAAGGGCCTTGTGCCAACACGTGAATGTAGAATCCATGTTAGCGTGTTGGCTCTGCCTTGTTAACATGTATTCCACGGGATATTTGGCATAATCTGTCCAGCCATGTACCATGTACCATGATAATGCCTCTCTAGGTACAGCAGACAGCTGTCAAACTGGGGTCAAACTATTAATGAATGGATGAAGAAGACCCAATGAGCATAAAGATGAATGATGTAGACCTTTGATTATGATATATTATTTTATATTTCATCCTTTTGAAAACATATTAAGCACAGTTTAGAGCATGCATAGCTAGATAAAGGCTATCTCATTGTAACCTACAATAGACTCTGCAGAAATAGCAGATCACCAGCTCACGACGTGCCACCTTTAATCAAAAATGTTTTCCAATGCTTTATTGCCTACTCTGGTAAAGGAAATAACTATAGATTGAGTCGGTCAGTAAGTCAGTCAGTATAGGGTCAAACCAGTTAAAACTATAACCAGTTGAAATTCAGAAGTCACGCTCGGGGTCGAAGGTGAAGATGCCTGTGGAGGTGCTGAAGAAGGCCACGGCCTGCATCATCCAGGCTGGAGGAGAAGTACAGAGGTCAAACCTTCCAGTGGCTCCTGAGCCATATCCCGCATACATATGCATATAGTTTTATAACCATGTCATCTATATTAATAAGCTGTCAATGGATAACGTGGATTGTGAATAAGGTAATATCAGTATGGATAACATTAACATAATCAATCTGGTTAGTTATCTGTAGCTGCACGGCTTAAATTGATGTGGCTGATTCCACTATGTCATTCAGTTATCACTTCATTCTAGCTTTCATACATTAGAAATTAAATATTTAAGCATGAGTGAAAATAGCTGATCTACAAGCTCACAACATGCTTTTTAAAAACATGCTATTGTGTATTGTTCTCAATTTTGAGTAAAACACACGGAAACCGCTCGGCGCACTGCTTTTTCTTTCAGGGTCACCTCGGGTCACCTCGGGCCAGGGTCACCTCAGGACACTGTGGGCGGGCATATACAAAAATGCTATTTTAATAGAGTCGGAGGCGCCTCCCACGTTCTGGGAAGGCGCCTCCCACGTTCTGGGAGGCGGGTCGAGAGGGGAATAGGAACGCACCGACTAAAATAGGAACGCGGAGGCTGTGCGTTCCAATTATCGGGCTTTTGGGCCCGCCACGGGCAAACGAGGCCATGCCAGGGCACGCCGGCCGCGTTTCCCAGGCCTGGGCGGCCTGGGGCTCGGCACCATGCCCAGGGGCGGCGTCCGCACGGCCCCTGCGGGGCCGCACGGGGCCAGGGGCCAAAAACTCAAAGAACAGAAGGGGTCCTCAATTTTAGCAGAAAACCAATCTACTCTGTATCGTTCCAATTTTAGAAAAAAACAAATTACTGTTTTGTTCCAATTTTAGCAGAAAACCAATCTACCCTGTATCGTTCCAATTTTAGAAAAAAAATAATTTTGTTCCAATTTTAGCAGAAAACCAATCTACTCTGTATCGTTCCAATTTTAGAAAATAATTTTGTTCCAATTTTAGCAGAAAACTAATCTACTCTATCGTTCCAATTTTAGAAAAAAATTAACCTACTGTTTCGTTCCAATTTTAGCAGAAAACCAATCTACTCTGTATCGTTCCAATTTTTGAAAAAAACAAATTACTGTTTCGTTCCAATTTTAGCAGAAAAACAATCTACTCTGTATCGTTCCAATTTTAGGAAAAAAACAAATTACTGTATTGTTCCAATTTTAGGAAACAAACTAATCTACTCTGTATCGTTCCAATTTTAGAAAAAAACAAATTACTGTTTCGTTCCAATTTTAGCAGAAAACCAATCTACTCTGTATCGTTCCAATTTTAGAAAAAAACAAATTACTGTTTCGTTCCAATTTTTGCAGAAAAACAATCTACTCTGTATCGTTCCAATTTTAGGAAAAAAACAAATTACTGTATTGTTCCAATTTTAGCAGAAAACCAATCTACTCTGTATCGTTCCAATTTTAGAAAAAAACAAATTACTGTTTTGTTCCAATTTTAGCAGAAAACCAATCTACCCTGTATCGTTCCAATTTTAGAAAAAAACAAATTACTGTATTGTTCCAATTTTAGCAGAAAACCAATCTACTCTGTATCGTTCCAATTTTTGAAAAAAAACAAATTACTGTATTGTTCCAATTTTAGGAAACAAACTAATCTACTCTGTATCGTTCAAATTTTAGAAAAAACAAATTACTGTTTCGTTCCAATTTTAGCAGAAAACCAATCTACTCTGTATCGTTCCAATTTTAGAAAAAAACAAATTACTGTTTCGTTCCAATTTTAGCAGAAAACCAATCTACTCTGTATCGTTCCAATTTTAGAAAAAAACAAATTACTGTTTTGTTCCAATTTTAGCAGAAAACCAATCTACCCTGTATCGTTCCAATTTTAGAAAAAAAATAATTTTGTTCCAATTTTAGCAGAAAACCAATCTACTCTGTATCGTTCCAATTTTAGAAAAAAACAAATTACTGTTTTGTTCCAGTTTTAGCAGAAAACCAATCTACTCTGTATCGTTCCAATTTTAGAAAATAATTTTGTTCCAATTTTAGCAGAAAACTAATCTACTCTATCGTTCCAATTTTAGAAAAAAATTAACCTACTGTTTCGTTCCAATTTTAGCAGAAAACCAATCTACTCTGTATCGTACCAATTTTTGAAAAAAACAAATTACTGTATGGTTCCAATTTTAGGAAACAAACTAATCTACTCTGTATCGTTCAAATTTTAGAAAAAACGAATTACTGTTTCGTTCCAATTTTAGCAGAAAACCAATCTACTCTGTATCGTTCCAATTTTAGAAAAAAACAAATTACTGTTTCGTTCCAATTTTAGCAGAAAAACAATCTACTCTGTATCGTTCCAATTTTAGGAAAAAAACAAATTACTGTATTGTTCCAATTTTAGGAAACAAACTAATCTACTCTGTATCGTTCCAATTTTAGAAAAAACGAATTACTGTTTCGTTCCAATTTTAGCAGAAAACCAATCTACTCTGTATCGTTCCAATTTTAGAAAAAAACAAATTACTGTTTCGTTCCAATTTTAGCAGAAAACCAATCTACTCTGTATCGTTCCAATTTTAGAAAAAAAAAAATTACTGTTTCGTTCCAATTTTAGCAGAAAACCAATCTACTCTGTATCGTTCCAATTTTAGAAAAAAACAAATTACTGTTTTGTTCCAATTTTAGCAGAAAACCAATCTACCCTGTATCGTTCCAATTTTAGAAAAAAAATAATTTTGTTCCAATTTTAGCAGAAAACCAATCTACTCTGTATCGTTCCAATTTTAGAAAATAATTTTGTTCCAATTTTAGCAGAAAACTAATCTACTCTATCGTTCCAATTTTAGAAAAAAATTAACCTACTGTTTCGTTCCAATTTTAGCAGAAAACTAATCTACTCTGTATCGTTCCAATTTTAGAAAACAACATTTCTACTGTTTTGTTCCAATGTTAGCAGAAAACTAATCTACTCTGTATCGTTCCAATTTTAGAAAAAAATGTATCTACTGTTTCGTTCCAATTTTAGAAAAAACTAATCTACTGTATCGTTCCAATTTTAGCAGAAAACCAATCTACTCTGTATCGTTCCAATTTTAGAAAAACCGAATTACTGTTTCGTTCCAATTTTAGCAGAAAACCAATCTACTCTGTATCGTTCCAATTTTAGAAAAAAACAAATTACTGTTTCGTTCCAATTTTAGCAGAAAACCAATCTACTCTGTATCGTTCCAATTTTAGAAAAAAACAAATTACTGTTTCGTTCCAATTTTAGCAGAAAACCAATCTACTCTGTATCGTTCCAATTTTAGAAAAAAACAAATTACTGTTTTGTTCCAATTTTAGCAGAAAACCAATCTACCCTGTATCGTTCCAATTTTAGAAAAAAAAAATTTTTGTTCCAATTTTAGCAGAAAACCAATCTACTCTGTATCGTTCCAATTTTAGAAAAAAACAAATTACTGTTTTGTTCCAATTTTAGCAGAAAACCAATCTACCCTGTATCGTTCCAATTTTAGAAAAAAAAAAATGTTGTTCCAATTTTAGCAGAAAACCAATCTACTCTGTATCGTTCCAATTTTAGAAAATAATTTTGTTCCAATTTTAGCAGAAAACTAATCTACTCTATCGTTCCAATTTTAGAAAAAAATTAACCTACTGTTTCGTTCCAATTTTAGCAGAAAACCAATCTACTCTGTATCGTACCAATTTTTGAAAAAAACAAATTACTGTATGGTTCCAATTTTAGGAAACAAACTAATCTACTCTGTATCGTTCAAATTTTAGAAAAAACGAATTACTGTTTCGTTCCAATTTTAGCAGAAAACCAATCTACTCTGTATCGTTCCAATTTTAGAAAAAAACAAATTACTGTTTCGTTCCAATTTTAGCAGAAAAACAATCTACTCTGTATCGTTCCAATTTTAGGAAAAAAACAAATTACTGTATTGTTCCAATTTTAGGAAACAAACTAATCTACTCTGTATCGTTCCAATTTTAGAAAAAACAATTTACTGTTTCGTTCCAATTTTAGCAGAAAACCAATCTACTCTGTATTGTTCCAATTTTAGAAAAAAACAAATTACTGTTTCGTTCCAATTTTAGCAGAAAACCAATCTACTCTGTATCGTTCCAATTTTAGAAAAAAACAAATTACTGTTTCGTTCCAATTTTAGCAGAAAACCAATCTACTCTGTATCGTTCCAATTTTAGAAAAAAACAAATTACTGTTTTGTTCCAATTTTAGCAGAAAACCAATCTACCCTGTATCGTTCCAATTTTAGAAAAAAAATAATTTTGTTCCAATTTTAGCAGAAAACCAATCTACTCTGTATCGTTCCAATTTTAGAAAATAATTTTGTTCCAATTTTAGCAGAAAACTAATCTACTCTATCGTTCCAATTTTAGAAAAAAATTAACCTACTGTTTCGTTCCAATTTTAGCAGAAAACTAATCTACTCTGTATCGTTCCAATTTTAGAAAACAACATTTCTACTGTTTTGTTCCAATGTTAGCAGAAAACTAATCTACTCTGTATCGTTCCAATTTTAGAAAAAAATGTATCTACTGTTTCGTTCCAATTTTAGAAAAAACTAATCTACTGTATCGTTCCAATTTTAGCAGAAAACCAATCTACTCTGTATCGTTCCAATTTTAGAAAAACCGAATTACTGTTTCGTTCCAATTTTAGCAGAAAACCAATCTACTCTGTATCGTTCCAATTTTAGAAAAAAACGAATTACTGTTTCGTTCCAATTTTAGCAGAAAACCAATCTACTCTGTATCGTTCCAATTTTAGAAAAAAACAAATTACTGTTTTGTTCCAATTTTAGCAGAAAACCAATCTACTCTGTATCGTTCCAATTTTAGAAAATAATTTTGTTCCAATTTTAGCAGAAAACTAATCTACTCTATCGTTCCAATTTTAGAAAAAAATTAACCTACTGTTTCGTTCCAATTTTAGCAGAAAACTAATCTACTCTGTATCGTTCCAATTTTAGAAAACAACATTTCTACTGTTTTGTTCCAATGTTAGCAGAAAACTAATCTACTCTGTATCGTTCCAATTTTAGAAAAAAATGTATCTACTGTTTCGTTCCAATTTTAGAAAAAACTAATCTACTGTATCGTTCCAATTTTAGCAGAAAACCAATCTACTCTGTATCGTTCCAATTTTAGAAAAACCGAATTACTGTTTCGTTCCAATTTTAGCAGAAAACCAATCTACTCTGTATCGTTCCAATTTTAGAAAAAAACGAATTACTGTTTCGTTCCAATTTTAGCAGAAAACCAATCTACTCTGTATCGTTCCAATTTTAGAAAAAAACAAATTACTGTTTTGTTCCAATTTTAGCAGAAAACCAATCTACCCTGTATCGTTCCAATTTTAGAAAAAAACAAATTACTGTATTGTTCCAATTTTAGCAGAAAACCAATCTACTCTGTATCGTTCCAATTTTTGAAAAAAACAAATTACTGTATTGTTCCAATTTTAGGAAACAAACTAATCTACTCTGTATCGTTCAAATTTTTAGAGAATAACGAATTACTGTTTCGTTCCAATTTTAGCAGAAAACCAATCTACTCTGTATCGTTCCAATTTTAGAAAAAAACAAATTACTGTTTCGTTCCAATTTTAGCAGAAAAACAATCTACTCTGTATCGTTCCAATTTTAGGAAAAAAACAAATTACTGTATTGTTCCAATTTTAGCAGAAAACCAATCTACTCTGTATCGTTTCAATTTTAGAAAAAACCAAATTACTGTTTTGTTCCAATTTTAGCAGAAAACCAATCTACCCTGTATCGTTCCAATTTTAGAAAAAAACAAATTACTGTATTGTTCCAATTTTAGCAGAAAACCAATCTACTCTGTATCGTTCCAATTTTTGAAAAAAACAAATTACTGTATTGTTCCAATTTTAGGAAACAAACTAATCTACTCTGTATCATTCAAATTTTAGAAAAAACAAATTACTGTTTCGTTCCAATTTTAGCAGAAAACCAATCTACTCTGTATCGTTCCAATTTTAGAAAAAAACAAATTACTGTATTGTTCCAATTTTAGGAAACAAACTAATTACTGTTTCGTTCCAATTTTAGCAGAAAACCAATCTACTCTGTATCGTTCCAATTTTAGAAAAAAACAAATTACTGTTTCGTTCCAATTTTAGCAGAAAACCAATCTACTCTGTATCGTTCCAATTTTAGAAAAAAACAAATTACTGTTTTGTTCCAATTTTAGCAGAAAACCAATCTACCCTGTATCGTTCCAATTTTAGAAAAAAAAAAATTTTGTTCCAATTTTAGCAGAAAACCAATCTACTCTGTATCGTTCCAATTTTAGAAAATAATTTTGTTCCAATTTTAGCAGAAAACTAATCTACTCTATCGTTCCAATTTTAGAAAAAAATTAACCTACTGTTTCGTTCCAATTTTAGCAGAAAACCAATCTACTCTGTATCGTTCCAATTTTAGAAAAAAACAAATTACTGTTTTGTTCCAATTTTAGCAGAAAACCAATCTACCCTGTATCGTTCCAATTTTAGAAAAAAAATAATTTTGTTCCAATTTTAGCAGAAAACCAATCTACTCTGTATCGTTCCAATTTTAGAAAATAATTTTGTTCCAATTTTAGCAGAAAACTAATCTACTCTATCGTTCCAATTTTAGAAAAAAATTAACCTACTGTTTCGTTCCAATTTTAGCAGAAAATCAATCTACTCTGTATCGTTCCAATTTTTGAAAAAAACAAATTACTGTTTCGTTCCAATTTTAGCAGAAAAACAATCTACTCTGTATCGTTCCAATTTTAGGAAAAAAACAAATTACTGTATTGTTCCAATTTTAGGAAACAAACTAATCTACTCTGTATCGTTCCAATTTTAGAAAAAAACAAATTACTGTTTCGTTCCAATTTTAGCAGAAAACCAATCTACTCTGTATCGTTCCAATTTTAGAAAAAAACAAATTACTGTTTCGTTCCAATTTTAGCAGAAAAACAATCTACTCTGTATCGTTCCAATTTTAGGAAAAAAACAAATTACTGTATTGTTCCAATTTTAGGAAACAAACTAATCTACCCTGTATCGTTCCAATTTTAGAAAAAAAATAATTTTGTTCCAATTTTAGCAGAAAACCAATCTACTCTGTATCGTTCCAATTTTAGAAAATAATTTTGTTCCAATTTTAGCAGAAAACTAATCTACTCTATCGTTCCAATTTTAGAAAAAAATTAACCTACTGTTTCGTTCCAATTTTAGCAGAAAACCAATCTACTCTGTATCGTTCCAATTTTTGAAAAAAACAAATTACTGTTTCGTTCCAATTTTAGCAGAAAAACAATCTACTCTGTATCGTTCCAATTTTAGAAAAAAACAAATTACTGTTTTGTTCCAATTTTAGCAGAAAACCAATCTACCCTGTATCGTTCCAATTTTAGAAAAAAAATAATTTTGTTCCAATTTTAGCAGAAAACCAATCTACTCTGTATCGTTCCAATTTTAGAAAAAAACAAATTACTGTTTTGTTCCAATTTTAGCAGAAAACCAATCTACCCTGTATCGTTCCAATTTTAGAAAAAAAAAAATGTTGTTCCAATTTTAGCAGAAAACCAATCTACTCTGTATCGTTCCAATTTTAGAAAATAATTTTGTTCCAATTTTAGCAGAAAACTAATCTACTCTATCGTTCCAATTTTAGAAAAAAATTAACCTACTGTTTCGTTCCAATTTTAGCAGAAAACCAATCTACTCTGTATCGTACCAATTTTTGAAAAAAACAAATTACTGTATGGTTCCAATTTTAGGAAACAAACTAATCTACTCTGTATCGTTCAAATTTTAGAAAAAACGAATTACTGTTTCGTTCCAATTTTAGCAGAAAACCAATCTACTCTGTATCGTTCCAATTTTAGAAAAAAACAAATTACTGTTTCGTTCCAATTTTAGCAGAAAAACAATCTACTCTGTATCGTTCCAATTTTAGGAAAAAAACAAATTACTGTATTGTTCCAATTTTAGGAAACAAACTAATCTACTCTGTATCGTTCAAATTTTAGAAAAAACGAATTACTGTTTCGTTCCAATTTTAGCAGAAAACCAATCTACTCTGTATCGTTCCAATTTTAGAAAAAAACAAATTACTGTTTCGTTCCAATTTTAGCAGAAAAACAATCTACTCTGTATCGTTCCAATTTTAGAAAAAAACAAATTACTGTTTTGTTCCAATTTTAGCAGAAAACCAATCTACCCTGTATCGTTCCAATTTTAGAAAAAAAATAATTTTGTTCCAATTTTAGCAGAAAACCAATCTACTCTGTATCGTTCCAATTTTAGAAAAAAACAAATTACTGTTTTGTTCCAATTTTAGCAGAAAACCAATCTACCCTGTATCGTTCCAATTTTAGAAAAAAAAAAATGTTGTTCCAATTTTAGCAGAAAACCAATCTACTCTGTATCGTTCCAATTTTAGAAAATAATTTTGTTCCAATTTTAGCAGAAAACTAATCTACTCTATCGTTCCAATTTTAGAAAAAAATTAACCTACTGTTTCGTTCCAATTTTAGCAGAAAACCAATCTACTCTGTATCGTACCAATTTTTGAAAAAAACAAATTACTGTATGGTTCCAATTTTAGGAAACAAACTAATCTACTCTGTATCGTTCAAATTTTAGAAAAAACGAATTACTGTTTCGTTCCAATTTTAGCAGAAAACCAATCTACTCTGTATCGTTCCAATTTTAGAAAAAAACAAATTACTGTTTCGTTCCAATTTTAGCAGAAAAACAATCTACTCTGTATCGTTCCAATTTTAGGAAAAAAACAAATTACTGTATTGTTCCAATTTTAGGAAACAAACTAATCTACTCTGTATCGTTCCAATTTTAGAAAAAACGAATTACTGTTTCGTTCCAATTTTAGCAGAAAACCAATCTACTCTGTATCGTTCCAATTTTAGAAAAAAATTAACCTACTGTTTCGTTCCAATTTTAGCAGAAAACTAATCTACTCTGTATCGTTCCAATTTTAGAAAACAACAAATTACTGTATTGTTCCAATTTTAGGAAACAAACTAATCTACTCTGTATCGTTCCAATTTTAGAAAAAACTAATTACTGTTTCGTTCCAATTTTAGCAGAAAACCAATCTACTCTGTATCGTTCCAATTTTAGAAAAAAACAAATTACTGTTTCGTTCCAATTTTAGCAGAAAACCAATCTACTCTGTATTGTTCCAATTTTAGAAAAAAACAAATTACTGTTTCGTTCCAATTTTAGCAGAAAACCAATCTACTCTGTATCGTTCCAATTTTAGAAAAAAACAAATTACTGTTTTGTTCCAATTTTAGCAGAAAACCAATCTACCCTGTATCGTTCCAATTTTAGAAAAAAAAAAATTTTGTTCCAATTTTAGCAGAAAACCAATCTACTCTGTATCGTTCCAATTTTAGAAAATAATTTTGTTCCAATTTTAGCAGAAAACTAATCTACTCTATCGTTCCAATTTTAGAAAAAAATTAACCTACTGTTTCGTTCCAATTTTAGCAGAAAACCAATCTACTCTGTATCGTACCAATTTTTGAAAAAAACAAATTACTGTATGGTTCCAATTTTAGGAAACAAACTAATCTACCCTGTATCGTTCCAATTTTAGAAAAAAAAAAATGTTGTTCCAATTTTAGCAGAAAACCAATCTACTCTGTATCGTTCCAATTTTAGAAAATAATTTTGTTCCAATTTTAGCAGAAAACTAATCTACTCTATCGTTCCAATTTTAGAAAAAAATTAACCTACTGTTTCGTTCCAATTTTAGCAGAAAACCAATCTACTCTGTATCGTACCAATTTTAAAAAAAAACAAATTACTGTATGGTTCCAATTTTAGGAAACAAACTAATCTACTCTGTATCGTTCAAATTTTAGAAAAAACGAATTACTGTTTCGTTCCAATTTTAGCAGAAAACCAATCTACTCTGTATCGTTCCAATTTTAGAAAAAAACAAATTACTGTTTCGTTCCAATTTTAGCAGAAAAACAATCTACTCTGTATCGTTCCAATTTTAGGAAAAAAACAAATTACTGTATTGTTCCAATTTTAGGAAACAAACTAATCTACTCTGTATCGTTCCAATTTTAGAAAAAACGAATTACTGTTTCGTTCCAATTTTAGCAGAAAACCAATCTACTCTGTATCGTTCCAATTTTAGAAAAAAACAAATTACTGTTTCGTTCCAATTTTAGCAGAAAAACAATCTACTCTGTATCGTTCCAATTTTAGGAAAAAAACAAATTACTGTATTGTTCCAATTTTAGGAAACAAACTAATCTACTCTGTATCGTTCCAATTTTAGAAAAAACGAATTACTGTTTCGTTCCAATTTTAGCAGAAAACCAATCTACTCTGTATCGTTCCAATTTTAGAAAAAAATTAACCTACTGTTTCGTTCCAATTTTAGCAGAAAACTAATCTACTCTGTATCGTTCCAATTTTAGAAAACAACAAATTACTGTATTGTTCCAATTTTAGGAAACAAACTAATCTACTCTGTATCGTTCCAATTTTAGAAAAAACTAATTACTGTTTCGTTCCAATTTTAGCAGAAAACCAATCTACTCTGTATCGTTCCAATTTTAGAAAAAAACAAATTACTGTTTCGTTCCAATTTTAGCAGAAAACCAATCTACTCTGTATCGTTCCAATTTTAGAAAAAAACAAATTACTGTTTTGTTCCAATTTTAGCAGAAAACCAATCTACCCTGTATCGTTCCAATTTTAGAAAAAAAATAATTTTGTTCCAATTTTAGCAGAAAACCAATCTACTCTGTATCGTTCCAATTTTAGAAAATAATTTTGTTCCAATTTTAGCAGAAAACTAATCTACTCTATCGTTCCAATTTTAGAAAAAAATTAACC
The DNA here is from genome assembly GCF_963924005.1 of Protomyctophum bolini. Taxonomy (NCBI): domain Eukaryota; kingdom Metazoa; phylum Chordata; class Actinopteri; order Myctophiformes; family Myctophidae; genus Protomyctophum; species Protomyctophum bolini. Next base: position 215,692 of record NW_027665471.1, on the reverse strand, counting down.
TACTGTTTCGTTCCAATTTTAGCAGAAAACCAATCTACTCTGTATCGTACCAATTTTTGAAAAAAACAAATTACTGTATGGTTCCAATTTTAGGAAACAAACTAATCTACTCTGTATCGTTCAAATTTTAGAAAAAACGAATTACTGTTTCGTTCCAATTTTAGCAGAAAACCAATCTACTCTGTATCGTTCCAATTTTAGAAAAAAACAAATTACTGTTTCGTTCCAATTTTAGCAGAAAACCAATCTACTCTGTATCGTTCCAATTTTAGAAAAAAACAAATTACTGTTTTGTTCCAATTTTAGCAGAAAACCAATCTACCCTGTATCGTTCCAATTTTAGAAAAAAAATAATTTTGTTCCAATTTTAGCAGAAAACCAATCTACTCTGTATCGTCCAATTTTAGAAAATAATTTTGTTCCAATTTTAGCAGAAAACTAATCTACTCTATCGTTCCAATTTTAGAAAAAAATTAACCTACTGTTTCGTTCCAATTTTAGCAGAAAACCAATCTACTCTGTATCGTTCCAATTTTAGAAAATAATTTTGTTCCAAAATTAGCAGAAAACTAATCTACTCTATCATTCCAATTTTAGAAAAAAATGTATCTACTGTTTCGTTCCAATTTTAGAAAAAACTAATCTACTGTATCGTTCCAATTTTAGCAGAAAACCAATCTACTCTGTATCGTTCCAATTTTAGAAAAACCGAATTACTGTTTCGTTCCAATTTTAGCAGAAAACCAATCTACTCTGTATCGTTCCAATTTTAGAAAAAAACGAATTACTGTTTCGTTCCAATTTTAGCAGAAAACCAATCTACTCTGTATCGTTCCAATTTTAGAAAAAAACAAATTACTGTTTCGTTCCAATTTTAGCAGAAAACCAATCTACTCTGTATCGTTCCAATTTTAGAAAAAAACAAATTACTGTTTTGTTCCAATTTTAGCAGAAAACCAATCTACCCTGTATCGTTCCAATTTTAGAAAAAAACAAATTACTGTATTGTTCCAATTTTAGCAGAAAACCAATCTACTCTGTATCGTTCCAATTTTTGAAAAAAACAAATTACTGTATTGTTCCAATTTTAGGAAACAAACTAATCTACTCTGTATCGTTCAAATTTTAGAAAAAACAAATTACTGTTTCGTTCCAATTTTAGCAGAAAACTAATCTACTCTGTATCGTTCCAATTTTAGAAAAAAACAAATTACTGTTTTGTTCCAATTTTAGCAGAAAACCAATCTACCCTGTATCGTTCCAATTTTAGGAAAAAAACAAATTACTGTATTGTTCCAATTTTAGGAAACAAACTAATCTACTCTGTATCGTTCCAATTTTAGAAAAAACTAATTACTGTTTCGTTCCAATTTTAGCAGAAAACCAATCTACTCTGTATCGTTCCAATTTTAGAAAAAAACAAATTACTGTTTCGTTCCAATTTTAGCAGAAAACCAATCTACCCTGTATCGTTCCAATTTTAGAAAAAAACAAATTACTGTATTGTTCCAATTTTAGCAGAAAACCAATCTACTCTGTATCGTTCCAATTTTTGAAAAAAACAAATTACTGTATTGTTCCAATTTTAGGAAACAAACTAATCTACTCTGTATCGTTCAAATTTTAGAAAAAACAAATTACTGTTTCGTTCCAATTTTAGCAGAAAACCAATCTACTCTGTATCGTTCCAATTTTAGGAAAAAAACAAATTACTGTATTGTTCCAATTTTAGGAAACAAACTAATCTACTCTGTATCGTTCCAATTTTAGAAAAAACTAATTACTGTTTCGTTCCAATTTTAGCAGAAAACCAATCTACTCTGTATCGTTCCAATTTTAGAAAAAAACAAATTACTGTTTTGTTCCAATTTTAGCAGAAAACCAATCTACCCTGTATCGCTCCAATTTTAGAAAAAAACAAATTACTGTATTGTTCCAATTTTAGCAGAAAACCAATCTACTCTGTATCGTTCCAATTTTTGAAAAAAACAAATTACTGTTTTGTTCCAATTTTAGCAGAAAACCAATCTACCCTGTATCGTTCCAATTTTAGAAAAAAACAAATTACTGTATTGTTCCAATTTTAGCAGAAAACCAATCTACTCTGTATCGTTCAAATTTTTAGAAAAAACGAATTACTGTTTCGTTCCAATTTTAGCAGAAAACCAATCTACTCTGTATCGTTCCAATTTTAGAAAAAAACAAATTACTGTTTCGTTCCAATTTTAGCAGAAAAACAATCTACTCTGTATCGTTCCAATTTTAGGAAAAAAACAAATTACTGTATTGTTCCAATTTTAGCAGAAAACCAATCTACTCTGTATCGTTCCAATTTTAGAAAAAACCAAATTACTGTTTTGTTCCAATTTTAGCAGAAAACCAATCTACCCTGTATCGTTCCAATTTTAGAAAAAAACAAATTACTGTATTGTTCCAATTTTAGCAGAAAACCAATCTACTCTGTATCGTTCCAATTTTTGAAAAAAACAAATTACTGTATTGTTCCAATTTTAGGAAACAAACTAATCTACTCTGTATCGTTCAAATTTTAGAAAAAACAAATTACTGTTTCGTTCCAATTTTAGCAGAAAACCAATCTACTCTGTATCGTTCCAATTTTAGAAAAAAACAAATTACTGTTTCGTTCCAATTTTAGCAGAAAAACAATCTACTCTGTATCGTTCCAATTTTAGGAAAAAAACAAATTACTGTATTGTTCCAATTTTAGGAAACAAACTAATCTACTCTGTATCGTTCCAATTTTAGAAAAAACTAATTACTGTTTCGTTCCAATTTTAGCAGAAAACCAATCTACTCTGTATCGTTCCAATTTTAGAAAAAAACAAATTACTGTTTCGTTCCAATTTTAGCAGAAAACCAATCTACTCTGTATCGTTCCAATTTTAGAAAAAAACAAATTACTGTTTCGTTCCAATTTTAGCAGAAAACCAATCTACTCTGTATCGTTCCAATTTTAGAAAAAAACAAATTACTGTTTTGTTCCAATTTTAGCAGAAGACCAATCTACCCTGTATCGTTCCAATTTTAGAAAAAAAATAATTTTGTTCCAATTTTAGCAGAAAACCAATCTACTCTGTATCGTTCCAATTTTAGAAAAAAACAAATTACTGTTTCGTTCCAATTTTAGCAGAAAACCAATCTACTCTGTATCGTTCCAATTTTAGAAAAAAACAAATTACTGTTTCGTTCCAATTTTAGCAGAAAACCAATCTACTCTGTATCGTTCCAATTTTAGAAAAAAACAAATTACTGTTTTGTTCCAATTTTAGCAGAAAACCAATCTACCCTGTATCGTTCCAATTTTAGAAAAAAAATAATTTTGTTCCAATTTTAGCAGAAAACCAATCTACTCTGTATCGTTCCAATTTTAGAAAATAATTTTGTTCCAATTTTAGCAGAAAACTAATCTACTCTGTATCGTTCCAATTTTAGAAAACAACAAATCTACTGTTTTGTTCCAATGTTAGCAGAAAACTAATCTACTCTGTATCGTTCCAATTTTAGAAAAAAATGTATCTACTGTTTCGTTCCAATTTTAGAAAAAACTAATCTACTGTATCGTTCCAATTTTAGCAGAAAACCAATCTACTCTGTATCGTTCCAATTTTAGAAAAACCGAATTACTGTTTCGTTCCAATTTTAGCAGAAAACCAATCTACTCTGTATCGTTCCAATTTTAGAAAAAAACGAATTACTGTTTCGTTCCAATTTTAGCAGAAAACCAATCTACTCTGTATCGTTCCAATTTTAGAAAAAAACAAATTACTGTTTCGTTCCAATTTTAGCGGAAAACCAATCTACTCTGTATCGTTCCAATTTTAGAAAAAAACAAATTACTGTTTTGTTCCAATTTTAGCAGAAAACCAATCTACCCTGTATCGTTCCAATTTTAGAAAGAAACAAATTACTGTATTGTTCCAATTTTAGCAGAAAACCAATCTACTCTGTATCGTTCCAATTTTTGAAAAAAACAAATTACTGTATTGTTCCAATTTTAGGAAACAAACTAATCTACTCTGTATCGTTCAAATTTTAGAAAAAACAAATTACTGTTTCGTTCCAATTTTAGCAGAAAACCAATCTACTCTGTATCGTTCCAATTTTAGAAAAAAACAAATTACTGTTTCGTTCCAATTTTAGCAGAAAAACAATCTACTCTGTATCGTTCCAATTTTAGGAAAAAAACAAATTACTGTATTGTTCCAATTTTAGGAAACAAACTAATCTACTCTGTATCGTTCCAATTTTAGAAAAAACGAATTACTGTTTCGTTCCAATTTTAGCAGAAAACCAATCTACTCTGTATCGTTCCAATTTTAGAAAAAAACAAATTACTGTTTCGTTCCAATTTTAGCAGAAAACCAATCTACCCTGTATCGTTCCAATTTTAGAAAAAAACAAATTACTGTATTGTTCCAATTTTAGCAGAAAACCAATCTACTCTGTATCGTTCCAATTTTTGAAAAAAACAAATTACTGTATTGTTCCAATTTTAGGAAACAAACTAATCTACTCTGTATCGTTCAAATTTTAGAAAAAACAAATTACTGTTTCGTTCCAATTTTAGCAGAAAACCAATCTACTCTGTATCGTTCCAATTTTAGAAAAAAACAAATTACTGTTTCGTTCCAATTTTAGCAGAAAAACAATCTACTCTGTATCGTTCCAATTTTAGGAAAAAAACAAATTACTGTATTGTTCCAATTTTAGGAAACAAACTAATCTACTCTGTATCGTTCCAATTTTAGAAAAAACGAATTACTGTTTCGTTCCAATTTTAGCAGAAAACCAATCTACTCTGTATCGTTCCAATTTTAGAAAAAAACAAATTACTGTTTCGTTCCAATTTTAGCAGAAAACCAATCTACTCTGTATCATTCCAATTTTAGAAAAAAACAAATTACTGTTTCGTTCCAATTTTAGCAGAAAACCAATCTACTCTGTATCGTTCCAATTTTAGAAAAAAACAAATTACTGTTTTGTTCCAATTTTAGCAGAAAACCAATCTACCCTGTATCGTTCCAATTTTAGAAAAAAAATAATTTTGTTCCAATTTTAGCAGAAAACCAATCTACTCTGTATCGTTCCAATTTTAGAAAATAATTTTGTTCCAATTTTAGCAGAAAACTAATCTACTCTATTGTTCCAATTTTAGAAAAAAATTAACCTACTGTTTCGTTCCAATTTTAGCAGAAAACTAATCTACTCTGTATCGTTCCAATTTTAGAAAACAACAAATCTACTGTTTTGTTCCAATGTTAGCAGAAAACGAATCTACTCTGTATCGTTCCAATTTTAGAAAAAAATGTATCTACTGTTTCGTTCCAATTTTAGAAAAAACTAATCTACTGTATCGTTCCAATTTTAGCAGAAAACCAATCTACTCTGTATCGTTCCAATTTTAGAAAAAAACTAATTACTGTTTCGTTCCAATTTTAGCAGAAAACCAATCTACTCTGTATCGTTCCAATTTTAGAAAAAAACAAATTACTGTTTCGTTCCAATTTTAGCAGAAAACCAATCTACTCTGTATCGTTCCAATTTTAGAAAAAAACAAATTACTGTTTTGTTCCAATTTTAGCAGAAAACCAATCTACCCTGTATCGTTCCAATTTTAGAAAAAAACAAATTACTGTATTGTTCCAATTTTAGCAGAAAACCAATCTACTCTGTATCGTTCCAATTTTTGAAAAAAACAAATTACTGTATTGTTCCAATTTTAGGAAACAAACTAATCTACTCTGTATCGTTCAAATTTTAGAAAAAACAAATTACTGTTTCGTTCCAATTTTAGCAGAAAACCAATCTACTCTGTATCGTTCCAATTTTAGAAAAAAACAAATTACTGTTTCGTTCCAATTTTAGCAGAAAAACAATCTACTCTGTATCGTTCCAATTTTAGGAAAAAAACAAATTACTGTATTGTTCCAATTTTAGGAAACAAACTAATCTACTCTGTATCGTTCCAATTTTAGAAAAAACGAATTACTGTTTCGTTCCAATTTTAGCAGAAAACCAATCTACTCTGTATCGTTCCAATTTTAGAAAAAAACAAATTAAAGTTTCGTTCCAATTTTAGCTGAAAACCAATCTACTCTGTATCGTTCCAATTTTAGAAAAAAAATAATTTTGTTCCAATTTTAGCAGAAAACCAATCTACTCTGTATCGTTCCAATTTTAGAAAATAATTTTGTTCCAATTTTAGCAGAAAACTAATCTACTCTATCGTTCCAATTTTAGAAAAAAATTAACCTACTGTATCGTTCCAATTTTAGAAAAAAACAAATTACTGTTTCGTTCCAATTTGAGCAGAAAACCAATCTACTCTGTATCGTTCCAATTTTAGAAAAAAACAAATTACTGTTTCGTTCCAATTTTAGCAGAAAACCAATCTACTCTGTATCGTTCCAATTTTGGAAAAAAACAAATTACTGTATTGTTCCAATTTTAGCAGAAAACCAATCTACTCTGTATCGTTCCAATTTTTGAAAAAAACAAATTACTGTATTGTTCCAATTTTAGGAAACAAACTAATCTACTCTGTATCGTTCCAATTTTAGAAAAAACGAATTACTGTTTCGTTCCAATTTTAGCAGAAAACCAATCTACTCTGTATCGTTCCAATTTTAGAAAAAAACAAATTACTGTTTCGTTCCAATTTTAGCAGAAAACCAATCTACTCTCTATCGTTCCAATTTTAGAAAAAAATTAACCTACTGTTTCGTTCCAATTTTAGCAGAAAACTAATCTACTCTGTATCGTTCCAATTTTAGAAAACAACAAATCTACTGTTTTGTTCCAATGTTAGCAGAAAACTAATCTACTCTGTATCGTTCCAATTTTAGAAAAAAATGTATCTACTGTTTCGTTCCAATTTTAGAAAAAACTAATCTACTGTATCGTTCCAATTTTAGCAGAAAACCAATCTACTCTGTATCGTTCCAATTTTAGAAAAAAACGAATTACTGTTTTGTTCCAATGTTAGCAGAAAACCAATCTACTCTGTCTCGTTCCAATTTTAGAAAAAAACGAATTACTGTTTTGTTCCAATTTTAGCAGAAAACCAATCTACTCTGTATCGTTCCAATTTTAGAAAAAACAAATTACTGTTTCGTTCCAATTTTAGCAGAAAACCAATCTACTCTGTATCGTTCCAATTTTTGAAAAAAACAAATTACTGTATTGTTCCAATTTTAGGAAACAAACTAATCTACTCTGTATCGTTCCAATTTTAGAAAAAAACAAATTACTGTTTCGTTCCAATTTTAGCAGAAAACCAATCTACTCTGTATCGTTCCAATTTTAGAAAAAAACAAATTACTGTATTGTTCCAATTTTAGCAGAAAACCAATCTACTCTGTATCGTTCCAATTTTTGAAAAAAACAAATTACTGTATTGTTCCAATTTTAGGAAACAAACTAATCTACTCTGTATCGTTCCAATTTTAGAAAAAACGAATTACTGTTTCGTTCCAATTTTAGCAGAAAACCAATCTACTCTGTATCGTTCCAATTTTTGAAAAAAACAAATTACTGTTTCCTTCCAATTTTAGCAGAAAAACAATCTACTCTGTATCGTTCCAATTTTAGGAAAAAAAACAAATTACTGTATTGTTCCAATTTTAGGAAACAAACTAATCTACTCTGTATCGTTCCAATTTTAGAAAAAACGAATTACTGTTTCGTTCCAATTTTAGCAGAAAACCAATCTACTCTGTATCGTTCCAATTTTAGAAAAAAAATAATTTTGTTCCAATTTGAGCAGAAAACCAATCTACTCTGTATCGTTCCAATTTTAGAAAATAATTTTGTTCCAATTTTAGCAGAAAACTAATCTACTCTATCGTTCCAATTTTAGAAAAAAATTAACCTACTGTTTCGTTCCAATTTTAGCAGAAAACTAATCTACTCTGTATCGTTCCAATTTTAGAAAACAACAAATCTACTGTTTTGTTCCAATGTTAGCAGAAAACTAATCTACTCCGTATCGTTCCAATTTTAGAAAAAAATGTATCTACTGTTTCGTTCCAATTTTAGAAAAAACCAATCTACTGTATCGTTCCAATTTTAGCAGAACACCAATCTACTCTGTATCGTTCCAATTTTAGAAAAACCGAATTACTGTTTCGTTCCAATTTTAGCAGAAAACCAATCTACTCTGTATCGTTCCAATTTTAGAAAAAAACTAATTACTGTTTCGTTCCAATTTTAGCAGAAAACCAATCTACTCTGTATCGTTCCAATTTTAGAAAAAAAAAATTACTGTTTCGTTCCAATTTTAGCAGAAAACCAATCTACTCTGTATCGTTCCAATTTTAGAAAAAAACAAATTACTGTTTCGTTCCAATTTTAGCAGAAAACCAATCTACTCTGTATCGTTCCAATTTTTGAAAAAAACAAATTACTGTATTGTTCCAATTTTAGGAAACAAACTAATCTACTCTGTATCGTTCCAATTTGAGAAAAAACGAATTACTGTTTCGTTCCAATTTTAGCAGAAAACCAATCTACTCTGTATCGTTCCAATTTTAGAAAAAAACAAATTACTGTTTCGTTCCAATTTTAGCAGAAAAACAATCTACTCTGTATCGTTCCAATTTTAGGAAAAAAACGAATTACTGTTTTGTTCCAATTTTAGCAGAAAACCAATCTACTCTGTATCGTTCCAATTTTAGAAAAAACAAATTACTGTTTCGTTCCAATTTTAGCAGAAAACCAATCTACTCTGTCTCGTTCCAATTTTAGAAAAAAACGAATTACTGTTTTGTTCCAATTTTAGCAGAAAACCAATCTACTCTGTATCGTTCCAATTTTAGAAAAAACAAATTACTGTTTCGTTCCAATTTTAGCAGAAAACCAATCTACTCTGTATCGTTCCAATTTTTGAAAAAAACAAATTACTGTATTGTTCCAATTTTAGGAAACAAACTAATCTACTCTGTATCGTTCCAATTTGAGAAAAAACGAATTACTGTTTCGTTCCAATTTTAGCAGAAAACCAATCTACTCTGTATCGTTCCAATTTTAGAAAAAAACAAATTACTGTTTCGTTCCAATTTTAGCAGAAAACCAATCTACTCTGTATCGTTCCAATTTTAGAAAAAAACAAATTACTGTTTCGTTCCAATTTTAGCAGAAAACCAATCTACCCTGTATCGTTCCAATTTTAGAAAAAAAAAAAATTTGTTCCAATTTTAGCAGAAAACCAATCTACTCTGTATCGTTCCAATTTTAGAAAAAAACAAATTACTGTTTCGTTCCAATTTTAGCAGAAAACCAATCTACTCTGTATCGTTCCAATTTTAGAAAAACCGAATTACTGTTTCGTTCCAATTTTAGCAGAAAACCAATCTACTCTGTATCGTTCCAATTTTAGAAAAAAACTAATTACTGTTTCGTTCCAATTTTAGCAGAAAACCAATCTACTCTGTATCGTTCCAATTTTAGAAAAAAACAAATTACTGTTTCGTTCCAATTTTAGCAGAAAACCAATCTACTCTGTATCGTTCTAATTTTAGAAAAAACCAAATTACTGTTTTGTTCCAATTTTAGCAGAAAACCAATCTACCCTGTATCGTTCCAATTTTAGAAAAAAACAAATTACTGTATTGTTCCAATTTTAGCAGAAAACCAATCTACTCTGTATCGTTCCAATTTTTGAAAAAAACAAATTACTGTATTGTTCCAATTTTAGGAAACAAACTAATCTACTCTGTATCGTTCAAATTTTAGAAAAAACGAATTACTGTTTCGTTCCAATTTTAGCAGAAAACCAATCTACTCTGTATCGTTCCAATTTTAGAAAAAAACAAATTACTGTTTCGTTCCAATTTTAGCAGAAAAACAATCTACTCTGTATCGTTCCAATTTTAGGAAAAAAACAAATTACTGTATTGTTCCAATTTTAGGAAACAAACTAATCTACTCTGTATCGTTCCAATTTTAGAAAAAACGAATTACTGTTTCGTTCCAATTTTAGCAGAAAACCAATCTACTCTGTATCGTTCCAATTTTAGAAAAAAACAAATTACTGTTTCGTTCCAATTTTAGCAGAAAACCAATCTACTCTGTATCGTTCCAATTTTAGAAAAAAACAAATTACTGTTTCGTTCCAATTTTAGCAGAAAACCAATCTACTCTGTATCGTTCCAATTTTAGAAAACAACAAATCTACTGTTTTGTTCCAATGTTAGCAGAAAACTAATCTACTCTGTATCGTTCCAATTTTAGAAAAAAATGTATCTACTGTTTCGTTCCAATTTTAGAAAAAACTAATCTACTGTATCGTTCCAATTTTAGCAGAAAACCAATCTACTCTGTATCGTTCCAATTTTAGAAAAACCGAATTACTGTTTCGTTCCAATTTTAGCAGAAAACCAATCTACTCTGTATCGTTCCAATTTTAGAAAAAAACTAATTACTGTTTCGTTCCAATTTTAGCAGAAAACCAATCTACTCTGTATCGTTCCAATTTTAGAAAAAAACAAATTACTGTTTCGTTCCAATTTTAGCAGAAAACCAATCTACTCTGTATCGTTCCAATTTTAGAAAAAAACAAATTACTGTTTTGTTCCAATTTTAGCAGAAAACCAATCTACTCTGTCTCGTTCCAATTTTAGAAAAAAACGAATTACTGTTTTGTTCCAATTTTAGCAGAAAACCAATCTACTCTGTATCGTTCCAATTTTAGAAAAAACAAATTACTGTTTCGTTCCAATTTTAGCAGAAAACCAATCTACTCTGTATCGTTCCAATTTTTGAAAAAAACAAATTACTGTATTGTTCCAATTTTAGGAAACAAACTAATCTACTCTGTATCGTTCCAATTTGAGAAAAAACGAATTACTGTTTCGTTCCAATTTTAGCAGAAAACCAATCTACTCTGTATCGTTCCAATTTTAGAAAAAAACAAATTACTGTTTCGTTCCAATTTTAGGAAATAAACTAATCTACTCTGTATCGTTCCAATTTTAGAAAAACCGAATTACTGTTTCGTTCCAATTTTAGCAGAAAACCAATCTACTCTGTATCGTTCCAATTTTAGAAAAAAACTAATTACTGTTTCGTTCCAATTTTAGCAGAAAACCAATCTACTCTGTATCGTTCCAATTTTAGAAAAAAACAAATTACTGTTTCGTTCCAATTTTAGCAGAAAACCAATCTACTCTGTATCGTTCCAATTTTAGAAAAAACCAAATTACTGTTTTGTTCCAATTTTAGCAGAAAACCAATCTACCCTGTATCGTTCCAATTTTAGAAAAAAACAAATTACTGTATTGTTCCAATTTTAGCAGAAAACCAATCTACTCTGTATCGTTCCAATTTTTGAAAAAAACAAATTACTGTATTGTTCCAATTTTAGGAAACAAACTAATCTACTCTGTATCGTTCAAATTTTAGAAAAAACGAATTACTGTTTCGTTCCAATTTTAGCAGAAAACCAATCTACTCTGTATCGTTCCAATTTTAGAAAAAAACAAATTACTGTTTCGTTCCAATTTTTGCAGAAAAACAATCTACTCTGTATCGTTCCAATTTTAGGAAAAAAACAAATTACTGTATTGTTCCAATTTTAGGAAACAAACTAATCTACTCTGTATCGTTCAAATTTTAGAAAAAACGAATTACTGTTTCGTTCCAATTTTAGCAGAAAACCAATCTACTCTGTATCGTTCCAATTTTAGAAAAAAACAAATTACTGTTTCGTTCCAATTTTAGCAGAAAAACAATCTACTCTGTATCGTTCCAATTTTAGGAAAAAAAACAAATTACTGTATTGTTCCAATTTTAGGAAACAAACTAATCTACTCTGTATCGTTCCAATTTGAGAAAAAACGAATTACTGTTTCGTTCCAATTTTAGCAGAAAACCAATCTACTCTGTATCGTTCCAATTTTAGAAAAAAACAAATTACTGTTTCGTTCCAATTTTAGGAAATAAACTAATCTACTCTGTATCGTTCCAATTTTAGAAAAACCGAATTACTGTTTCGTTCCAATTTTAGCAGAAAACCAATCTACTCTGTATCGTTCCAATTTTAGAAAAAAACTAATTACTGTTTCGTTCCAATTTTAGCAGAAAACCAATCTACTCTGTATCGTTCCAATTTTAGAAAAAAACAAATTACTGTTTCGTTCCAATTTTAGCAGAAAACCAATCTACTCTGTATCGTTCCAATTTTAGGAAAAAAAACAAATTACTGTATTGTTCCAATTTTAGGAAACAAACTAATCTACTCTGTATCGTTCCAATTTTAGAAAAAACGAATTACTGTTTCGTTCCAATTTTAGCAGAAAACCAATCTACTCTGTATCGTTCCAATTTTAGAAAAAAACAAATTACTGTATTGTTCCAATTTTAGGAAACAAACTAATCTACTCTGTATCGTTCCAATTTTAGAAAAAAACAAATTACTGTTTCGTTCCAATTTTAGCAGAAAAACAATCTACTCTGTATCGTTCCAATTTTAGGAAAAAAAACAAATTACTGTATTGTTCCAATTTTAGGAAACAAACTAATCTACTCTGTATCGTTCCAATTTTAGAAAAAACGAATTACTGTTTCGTTCCAATTTTAGCAGAAAACCAATCTACTCTGTATCGTTCCAATTTTAGAAAAAAACAAATTACTGTATTGTTCCAATTTTAGGAAACAAACTAATCTACTCTGTATCGTTCCAATTTTAGAAAAAAATGTATCTACTGTTTCGTTCCAATTTTAGAAAAAACTAATCTACTGTATCGTTCCAATTTTAGCAGAAAACCAATCTACTCTGTATCGTTCCAATTTTAGAAAAACCGAATTACTGTTTCGTTCCAATTTTAGCAGAAAACCAATCTACTCTGTATCGTTCCAATTTTAGAAAAAAACTAATTACTGTTTCGTTCCAATTTTAGCAGAAAACCAATCTACTCTGTATCGTTCCAATTTTAGAAAAAAACAAATTACTGTTTCGTTCCAATTTTAGCAGAAAACCAATCTACTCTGTATCGTTCCAATTTTAGAAAAAAACAAATTACTGTTTTGTTCCAATTTTAGCAGAAAACCAATCTACCCTGTATCGTTCCAATTTTAGAAAAAAACAAATTACTGTATTGTTCCAATTTTAGGAAACAAACTAATCTACTCTGTATCGTTCAAATTTTAGAAAAAACGAATTACTGTTTCGTTCCAATTTTAGCAGAAAACCAATCTACTCTGTATCGTTCCAATTTTAGAAAAAAACAAATTACTGTTTCGTTCCAATTTTAGCAGAAAAACAATCTACTCTGTATCGTTCCAATTTTAGGAAAAAAACAAATTACTGTATTGTTCCAATTTTAGGAAACAAACTAATCTACTCTGTATCGTTCCAATTTTAGAAAAAAACAAATTACTGTTTCGTTCCAATTTTAGCAGAAAACCAATCTACTCTGTATCGTTCCAATTTTAGAAAAAAACAAATTACTGTTTCGTTCCAATTTTAGCAGAAAACCAATCTACTCTGTATCGTTCCAATTTTAGAAAAAAACAAATTACTGTTTTGTTCCAATTTTAGCAGAAAACCAATCTACCCTGTATCGTTCCAATTTTAGAAAAAAAAAAAAATGTTCCAATTTTAGCAGAAAACCAATCTACTCTGTATCGTTCCAATTTTAGAAAAAAACAAATTACTGTTTCGTTCCAATTTTAGCAGAAAACCAATCTACTCTGTATCGTTCCAATTTTAGAAAAACCGAATTACTGTTTCGTTCCAATTTTAGCAGAAAACCAATCTACTCTGTATCGTTCCAATTTTAGAAAAAAACTAATTACTGTTTCGTTCCAATTTTAGCAGAAAACCAATCTACTCTGTATCGTTCCAATTTTAGAAAAAAACAAATTACTGTTTCGTTCCAATTTTAGCAGAAAACCAATCTACTCTGTATCGTTCTAATTTTAGAAAAAACCAAATTACTGTTTTGTTCCAATTTTAGCAGAAAACCAATCTACCCTGTATCGTTCCAATTTTAGAAAAAAACAAATTACTGTATTGTTCCAATTTTAGCAGAAAACCAATCTACTCTGTATCGTTCCAATTTTTGAAAAAAACAAATTACTGTATTGTTCCAATTTTAGGAAACAAACTAATCTACTCTGTATCGTTCAAATTTTAGAAAAAACGAATTACTGTTTCGTTCCAATTTTAGCAGAAAACCAATCTACTCTGTATCGTTCCAATTTTAGAAAAAAACAAATTACTGTTTCGTTCCAATTTTAGCAGAAAAACAATCTACTCTGTATCGTTCCAATTTTAGGAAAAAAACAAATTACTGTATTGTTCCAATTTTAGGAAACAAACTAATCTACTCTGTATCGTTCCAATTTTAGAAAAAACGAATTACTGTTTCGTTCCAATTTTAGCAGAAAACCAATCTACTCTGTATCGTTCCAATTTTAGAAAAAAACAAATTACTGTTTCGTTCCAATTTTAGCAGAAAACCAATCTACTCTGTATCGTTCCAATTTTAGAAAAAAACAAATTACTGTTTTGTTCCAATTTTAGCAGAAAACCAATCTACCCTGTATCGTTCCAATTTTAGAAAAAAAAAAAAAGAAAACCAATCTACTCTGTATCGTTCCAATTTTTGAAAAAAACAAATTACTGTATTGTTCCAATTTTAGGAAACAAACTAATCTACTCTGTATCGTTCAAATTTTAGAAAAAACGAATTACTGTTTCGTTCCAATTTTAGCAGAAAACCAATCTACTCTGTATCGTTCCAATTTTAGAAAAAAACAAATTACTGTTTCGTTCCAATTTTTGCAGAAAAACAATCTACTCTGTATCGTTCCAATTTTAGGAAAAAAACAAATTACTGTATTGTTCCAATTTTAGGAAACAAACTAATCTACTCTGTATCGTTCAAATTTTAGAAAAAACGAATTACTGTTTCGTTCCATATTTAGCAGAAAACCAATCTACTCTGTATCGTTCCAATTTTAGAAAAAAACAAATTACTGTTTCGTTCCAATTTTAGCAGAAAAACAATCTACTCTGTATCGTTCCAATTTTAGGAAAAAAAACAAATTACTGTATTGTTCCAATTTTAGGAAACAAACTAATCTACTCTGTATCGTTCAAATTTTAGAAAAAACGAATTACTGTTTCGTTCCAATTTTAGCAGAAAACCAATCTACTCTGTATTGTTCCAATTTTAGAAAAAAACAAATTACTGTTTCGTTCCAATTTTTGCAGAAAAACAATCTACTCTGTATCGTTCCAATTTTAGGAAAAAAAACAAATTACTGTATTGTTCCAATTTTAGTAAACAAACTAATCTACTCTGTATCGTTCCAATTTTAGAAAAAACGAATTACTGTTTCGTTCCAATTTTAGCAGAAAACCAATCTACTCTGTATCGTTCCAATTTTAGAAAAAAACAAATTACTGTTTCGTTCCAATTTTAGCAGAAAACCAATCTACTCTGTATCGTTCCAATTTTAGAAAAAAACAAATTACTGTTTCGTTCCAATTTT
Organism: Protomyctophum bolini; assembly: GCF_963924005.1. NCBI lineage: Eukaryota > Metazoa > Chordata > Actinopteri > Myctophiformes > Myctophidae > Protomyctophum > Protomyctophum bolini. The sequence goes on along the minus strand of NW_027665471.1, from coordinate 200,173 downwards.
AGCAGAAACCCAATCTACTCTGTATCGTTCCAATTTTAGAAAAAACAAATTACTGTTTTGTTCCAATTTTAGCAGAAAACCAATCTACCCTGTATCGTTCCAATTTTAGAAAAAAAATAATTTTGTTCCAATTTTAGCAGAAAACCAATCTACTCTGTATCGTTCCAATTTTAGAAAAAAACAAATTACTGTTTTGTTCCAATTTTAGCAGAAAACCAATCTACCCTGTATCGTTCCAATTTTAGAAAAAAAATAATTTTGTTCCAATTTTAGCAGAAAACCAATCTACTCTGTATCGTTCCAATTTTAGAAAATAATTTTGTTCCAATTTTAGCAGAAAACTAATCTACTCTGTATCGTTCCAATTTTTGAAAAAAACAAATTACTGTTTCGTTCCAATTTTAGCAGAAAAACAATCTACTCTGTATCGTTCCAATTTTAGGAAAAAAACAAATTACTGTATTGTTCCAATTTTAGGAAACAAACTAATCTACTCTGTATCGTTCCAATTTTAGAAAAAAATGTATCTACTGTTTCGTTCCAATTTTAGAAAAAACTAATCTACTGTATCGTTCCAATTTTAGCAGAAAACCAATCTACTCTGTATCGTTCCAATTTTATAAAAAAACTAATTACTGTTTCGTTCCAATTTTAGCAGAAAACCAATCTACCCTGTATCGTTCAAATTTTAGAAAAAAACAAATTACTGTTTCGTTCCAATTTTAGCAGAAAACCAATCTACTCTATCGTTCCAATTTTAGAAAAACCGAATTACTGTTTCGTTCCAATTTTAGCAGAAAACCAATCTACTCTGTATCGTTCCAATTTTAGAAAAAAACTAATTACTGTTTCGTTCCAATTTTAGCAGAAAACCAATCTACTCTGTATCGTTCCAATTTTAGAAAAAAACAAATTACTGTTTCGTTCCAATTTTAGCAGAAAACCAATCTACTCTGTATCGTTCTAATTTTAGAAAAAACCAAATTACTGTTTTGTTCCAATTTTAGCAGAAAACCAATCTACCCTGTATCGTTCCAATTTTAGAAAAAAACAAATTACTGTATTGTTCCAATTTTAGCAGAAAACCAATCTACTCTGTATCGTTCCAATTTTTGAAAAAAACAAATTACTGTATTGTTCCAATTTTAGGAAACAAACTAATCTACTCTGTATCGTTCAAATTTTAGAAAAAACGAATTACTGTTTCGTTCCAATTTTAGCAGAAAACCAATCTACTCTGTATCGTTCCAATTTTAGAAAAAAACAAATTACTGTTTCGTTCCAATTTTAGCAGAAAACCAATCTACTCTGTATCGTTCCAATTTTAGAAAAAAACAAATTACTGTTTCGTTCCAATTTTAGCAGAAACCCAATCTACTCTGTATCGTTCCAATTTTAGAAAAAAACAAATTACTGTTTTGTTCCAATTTTAGCAGAAAACCAATCTACCCTGTATCGTTCCAATTTTAGAAAAAAAATAATTTTGTTCCAATTTTAGCAGAAAAACAATCTACTCTGTATCGTTCCAATTTTAGAAAAAAACAAATTACTGTTTTGTTCCAATTTTAGCAGAAAACCAATCTACCCTGTATCGTTCCAATTTTAGAAAAAAAATAATTTTGTTCCAATTTTAGCAGAAAACCAATCTACTCTGTATCGTTCCAATTTTAGAAAATAATTTTGTTCCAATTTTAGCAGAAAACTAATCTACTCTGTATCGTTCCAATTTTTGAAAAAAACAAATTACTGTTTCGTTCCAATTTTAGCAGAAAAACAATCTACTCTGTATCGTTCCAATTTTAGGAAAAAAACAAATTACTGTATTGTTCCAATTTTAGGAAACAAACTAATCTACTCTGTATCGTTCCAATTTTAGAAAAAAATGTATCTACTGTTTCGTTCCAATTTTAGAAAAAACTAATCTACTGTATCGTTCCAATTTTAGCAGAAAACCAATCTACTCTGTATCGTTCCAATTTTAGAAAAAAACTAATTACTGTTTCGTTCCAATTTTAGCAGAAAACCAATCTACCCTGTATCGTTCAAATTTTAGAAAAAAACAAATTACTGTATTGTTCCAATTTTAGCAGAAAACCAATCTACTCTGTATCGTTCCAATTTTTGAAAAAAACAAATTACTGTATTGTTCCAATTTTAGGAAACAAACTAATCTACTCTGTATCGTTCAAATTTTAGAAAAAACGAATTACTGTTTCGTTCCAATTTTAGCAGAAAACCAATCTACTCTGTATCGTTCCAATTTTAGAAAAAAACAAATTACTGTTTCGTTCCAATTTTAGCAGAAAACCAATCTACTCTGTATCGTTCCAATTTTAGAAAAAAACAAATTACTGTTTCGTTCCAATTTTAGCAGAAACCCAATCTACTCTGTATCGTTCCAATTTTAGAAAAAAACAAATTACTGTTTTGTTCCAATTTTAGCAGAAAACCAATCTACCCTGTATCGTTCCAATTTTAGAAAAAAAATAATTTTGTTCCAATTTTAGCAGAAAACCAATCTACTCTGTATCGTTCCAATTTTAGAAAAAAACAAATTACTGTTTTGTTCCAATTTTAGCAGAAAACCAATCTACCCTGTATCGTTCCAATTTTAGAAAAAAAATAATTTTGTTCCAATTTTAGCAGAAAACCAATCTACTCTGTATCGTTCCAATTTTAGAAAATAATTTTGTTCCAATTTTAGCAGAAAACTAATCTACTCTGTATCGTTCCAATTTTTGAAAAAAACAAATTACTGTTTCGTTCCAATTTTAGCAGAAAAACAATCTACTCTGTATCGTTCCAATTTTAGGAAAAAAACAAATTACTGTATTGTTCCAATTTTAGGAAACAAACTAATCTACTCTGTATCGTTCCAATTTTAGAAAAAAATGTATCTACTGTTTCGTTCCAATTTTAGAAAAAACTAATCTACTGTATCGTTCCAATTTTAGCAGAAAACCAATCTACTCTGTATCGTTCCAATTTTAGAAAAAAACTAATTACTGTTTCGTTCCAATTTTAGCAGAAAACCAATCTACCCTGTATCGTTCAAATTTTAGAAAAAAACAAATTACTGTATTGTTCCAATTTTAGCAGAAAACCAATCTACTCTGTATCGTTCCAATTTTTGAAAAAAACAAATTACTGTATTGTTCCAATTTTAGGAAACAAACTAATCTACTCTGTATCGTTCAAATTTTAGAAAAAACGAATTACTGTTTCGTTCCAATTTTAGCAGAAAACCAATCTACTCTGTATCGTTCCAATTTTAGAAAAAAACAAATTACTGTTTCGTTCCAATTTTAGCAGAAAAACAATCTACTCTGTATCGTTCCAATTTTAGGAAAAAAACAAATTACTGTATTGTTCCAATTTTAGGAAACAAACTAATCTACTCTGTATCGTTCCAATTTTAGAAAAAACGAATTACTGTTTCGTTCCAATTTTAGCAGAAAACCAATCTACTCTGTATCGTTCCAATTTTAGAAAAAAACAAATTACTGTTTCGTTCCAATTTTAGCAGAAAACCAATCTACTCTGTATCGTTCCAATTTTAGAAAAAAACAAATTACTGTTTCGTTCCAATTTTAGCAGAAAACCAATCTACTCTGTATCGTTCCAATTTTAGAAAAAAACAAATTACTGTTTTGTTCCAATTTTAGCAGAAAACCAATCTACCCTGTATCGTTCCAATTTTAGAAAAAAAAAAAATTTGTTCCTTTTTTAGCAGAAAACCAATCTACTCTGTATCGTTCCAATTTTAGAAAAAAACAAATTACTGTTTTGTTCCAATTTTAGCAGAAAACCAATCTACCCTGTATCGTTCCAATTTTAGAAAAAACCAAATTACTGTTTTGTTCCAATTTTAGCAGAAAACCAATCTACCCTGTATCGTTCCAATTTTAGAAAAAAACAAATTACTGTATTGTTCCAATTTTAGCAGAAAACCAATCTACTCTGTATCGTTCCAATTTTTGAAAAAAACAAATTACTGTATTGTTCCAATTTTAGGAAACAAACTAATCTACTCTGTATCGTTCAAATTTTAGAAAAAACGAATTACTGTTTCGTTCCAATTTTAGCAGAAAACCAATCTACTCTGTATCGTTCCAATTTTAGAAAAAAACAAATTACTGTTTCGTTCCAATTTTTGCAGAAAAACAATCTACTCTGTATCGTTCCAATTTTAGGAAAAAAACAAATTACTGTATTGTTCCAATTTTAGGAAACAAACTAATCTACTCTGTATCGTTCAAATTTTAGAAAAAACGAATTACTGTTTCGTTCCAATTTTAGCAGAAAACCAATCTACTCTGTATCGTTCCAATTTTAGAAAAAAACAAATTACTGTTTCGTTCCAATTTTAGCAGAAAAACAATCTACTCTGTATCGTTCCAATTTTAGGAAAAAAAACAAATTACTGTATTGTTCCAATTTTAGGAAACAAACTAATCTACTCTGTATCGTTCCAATTTGAGAAAAAACGAATTACTGTTTCGTTCCAATTTTAGCAGAAAACCAATCTACTCTGTATCGTTCCAATTTTAGAAAAAAACAAATTACTGTTTCGTTCCAATTTTAGGAAATAAACTAATCTACTCTGTATCGTTCCAATTTTAGAAAAACCGAATTACTGTTTCGTTCCAATTTTAGCAGAAAACCAATCTACTCTGTATCGTTCCAATTTTAGAAAAAAACTAATTACTGTTTCGTTCCAATTTTAGCAGAAAACCAATCTACTCTGTATCGTTCCAATTTTAGAAAAAAACAAATTACTGTTTCGTTCCAATTTTAGCAGAAAACCAATCTACTCTGTATCGTTCCAATTTTAGAAAAAACCAAATTACTGTTTTGTTCCAATTTTAGCAGAAAACCAATCTACCCTGTATCGTTCCAATTTTAGAAAAAAACAAATTACTGTATTGTTCCAATTTTAGCAGAAAACCAATCTACTCTGTATCGTTCCAATTTTTGAAAAAAACAAATTACTGTATTGTTCCAATTTTAGGAAACAAACTAATCTACTCTGTATCGTTCAAATTTTAGAAAAAACGAATTACTGTTTCGTTCCAATTTTAGCAGAAAACCAATCTACTCTGTATCGTTCCAATTTTAGAAAAAAACAAATTACTGTTTCGTTCCAATTTTTGCAGAAAAACAATCTACTCTGTATCGTTCCAATTTTAGGAAAAAAACAAATTACTGTATTGTTCCAATTTTAGGAAACAAACTAATCTACTCTGTATCGTTCAAATTTTAGAAAAAACGAATTACTGTTTCGTTCCAATTTTAGCAGAAAACCAATCTACTCTGTATCGTTCCAATTTTAGAAAAAAACAAATTACTGTATTGTTCCAATTTTAGGAAACAAACTAATCTACTCTGTATCGTTCCAATTTTAGAACAAAATGTATCTACTGTTTCGTTCCAATTTTAGAAAAAACTAATCTACTGTATCGTTCCAATTTTAGCAGAAAACCAATCTACTCTGTATCGTTCCAATTTTAGAAAAACCGAATTACTGTTTCGTTCCAATTTTAGCAGAAAACCAATCTACTCTGTATCGTTCCAATTTTAGAAAAAAACTAATTACTGTTTCGTTCCAATTTTAGCAGAAAACCAATCTACTCTGTATCGTTCCAATTTTAGAAAAAAACAAATTACTGTTTCGTTCCAATTTTAGCAGAAAACCAATCTACTCTGTATCGTTCCAATTTTAGAAAAAACCAAATTACTGTTTTGTTCCAATTTTAGCAGAAAACCAATCTACCCTGTATCGTTCCAATTTTAGAAAAAAACAAATTACTGTATTGTTCCAATTTTAGGAAACAAACTAATCTACTCTGTATCGTTCAAATTTTAGAAAAAACGAATTACTGTTTCGTTCCAATTTTAGCAGAAAACCAATCTACTCTGTATCGTTCCAATTTTAGAAAAAAACAAATTACTGTTTCGTTCCAATTTTAGCAGAAAAACAATCTACTCTGTATCGTTCCAATTTTAGGAAAAAAACAAATTACTGTATTGTTCCAATTTTAGGAAACAAACTAATCTACTCTGTATCGTTCCAATTTTAGAAAAAAACAAATTACTGTTTCGTTCCAATTTTAGCAGAAAACCAATCTACTCTGTATCGTTCCAATTTTAGAAAAAAACAAATTACTGTTTCGTTCCAATTTTAGCAGAAAACCAATCTACTCTGTATCGTTCCAATTTTAGAAAAAAACAAATTACTGTTTTGTTCCAATTTTAGCAGAAAACCAATCTACCCTGTATCGTTCCAATTTTAGAAAAAAAAAAAAATTGTTCCAATTTTAGCAGAAAACCAATCTACTCTGTATCGTTCCAATTTTAGAAAAAAACAAATTACTGTTTCGTTCCAATTTTAGCAGAAAACCAATCTACTCTGTATCGTTCCAATTTTAGAAAAACCGAATTACTGTTTCGTTCCAATTTTAGCAGAAAACCAATCTACTCTGTATCGTTCCAATTTTAGAAAAAAACTAATTACTGTTTCGTTCCAATTTTAGCAGAAAACCAATCTACTCTGTATCGTTCCAATTTTAGAAAAAAACAAATTACTGTTTCGTTCCAATTTTAGCAGAAAACCAATCTACTCTGTATCGTTCTAATTTTAGAAAAAACCAAATTACTGTTTTGTTCCAATTTTAGCAGAAAACCAATCTACCCTGTATCGTTCCAATTTTAGAAAAAAACAAATTACTGTATTGTTCAAATTTTAGCAGAAAACCAATCTACTCTGTATCGTTCCAATTTTTGAAAAAAACAAATTACTGTATTGTTCCAATTTTAGGAAACAAACTAATCTACTCTGTATCGTTCAAATTTTAGAAAAAACGAATTACTGTTTCGTTCCAATTTTAGCAGAAAACCAATCTACTCTGTATCGTTCCAATTTTAGAAAAAAACAAATTACTGTTTCGTTCCAATTTTAGCAGAAAAACAATCTACTCTGTATCGTTCCAATTTTAGGAAAAAAACAAATTACTGTATTGTTCCAATTTTAGGAAACAAACTAATCTACTCTGTATCGTTCCAATTTTAGAAAAAACGAATTACTGTTTCGTTCCAATTTTAGCAGAAAACCAATCTACTCTGTATCGTTCCAATTTTAGAAAAAAACAAATTACTGTTTCGTTCCAATTTTAGCAGAAAACCAATCTACTCTGTATCGTTCCAATTTTAGAAAAAAACAAATTACTGTTTCGTTCCAATTTTAGCAGAAAACCAATCTACTCTGTATCGTTCCAATTTTAGAAAAAAACAAATTACTGTTTTGTTCCAATTTTAGCAGAAAACCAATCTACCCTGTATCGTTCCAATTTTAGAAAAAAAAAAAAATTGTTCCAATTTTAGCAGAAAACCAATCTACTCTGTATCGTTCCAATTTTTGAAAAAAACAAATTACTGTATTGTTCCAATTTTAGGAAACAAACTAATCTACTCTGTATCGTTCAAATTTTAGAAAAAACGAATTACTGTTTCGTTCCAATTTTAGCAGAAAACCAATCTACTCTGTATCGTTCCAATTTTAGAAAAAAACAAATTACTGTTTCGTTCCAATTTTTGCAGAAAAACAATCTACTCTGTATCGTTCCAATTTTAGGAAAAAAAACAAATTACTGTATTGTTCCAATTTTAGGAAACAAACTAATCTACTCTGTATCGTTCAAATTTTAGAAAAAACGAATTACTGTTTCGTTCCAATTTTAGCAGAAAACCAATCTACTCTGTATCGTTCCAATTTTAGAAAAAAACAAATTACTGTTTCGTTCCAATTTTAGCAGAAAACCAATCTACTCTGTATCGTTCCAATTTTAGAAAAAAACAAATTACTGTATTGTTCCAATTTTAGGAAACAAACTAATCTACTCTGTATCGTTCCAATTTTAGAACAAAATGTATCTACTGTTTCGTTCCAATTTTAGAAAAAACTAATCTACTGTATCGTTCCAATTTTAGCAGAAAACCAATCTACTCTGTATCGTTCCAATTTTAGAAAAACCGAATTACTGTTTCGTTCCAATTTTAGCAGAAAACCAATCTACTCTGTATCGTTCCAATTTTAGAAAAAAACTAATTACTGTTTCGTTCCAATTTTAGCAGAAAACCAATCTACTCTGTATCGTTCCAATTTTAGAAAAAAACAAATTACTGTTTCGTTCCAATTTTAGCAGAAAACCAATCTACTCTGTATCGTTCCAATTTTAGAAAAAACCAAATTACTGTTTTGTTCCAATTTTAGCAGAAAACCAATCTACCCTGTATCGTTCCAATTTTAGAAAAAAACAAATTACTGTATTGTTCCAATTTTAGGAAACAAACTAATCTACTCTGTATCGTTCAAATTTTAGAAAAAACGAATTACTGTTTCGTTCCAATTTTAGCAGAAAACCAATCTACTCTTTATCGTTCCAATTTTAGAAAAAAACAAATTACTGTTTCGTTCCAATTTTAGCAGAAAAACAATCTACTCTGTATCGTTCCAATTTTAGGAAAAAAACAAATTACTGTATTGTTCCAATTTTAGGAAACAAACTAATCTACTCTGTATCGTTCCAATTTTAGAAAAAAACAAATTACTGTTTCGTTCCAATTTTAGCAGAAAACCAATCTACTCTGTATCGTTCCAATTTTAGAAAAAAACAAATTACTGTTTCGTTCCAATTTTAGCAGAAAACCAATCTACTCTGTATCGTTCCAATTTTAGAAAAAAACAAATTACTGTTTTGTTCCAATTTTAGCAGAAAACCAATCTACCCTGTATCGTTCCAATTTTAGAAAAAAAAAAAAATTGTTCCAATTTTAGCAGAAAACCAATCTACTCTGTATCGTTCCAATTTTAGAAAAAAACAAATTACTGTTTCGTTCCAATTTTAGCAGAAAACCAATCTACTCTGTATCGTTCCAATTTTAGAAAAACCGAATTACTGTTTCGTTCCAATTTTAGCAGAAAACCAATCTACTCTGTATCGTTCCAATTTTAGAAAAAAACTAATTACTGTTTCGTTCCAATTTTAGCAGAAAACCAATCTACTCTGTATCGTTCCAATTTTAGAAAAAAACAAATTACTGTTTCGTTCCAATTTTAGCAGAAAACCAATCTACTCTGTATCGTTCTAATTTTAGAAAAAACCAAATTACTGTTTTGTTCCAATTTTAGCAGAAAACCAATCTACCCTGTATCGTTCCAATTTTAGAAAAAAACAAATTACTGTATTGTTCCAATTTTAGCAGAAAACCAATCTACTCTGTATCGTTCCAATTTTTGAAAAAAACAAATTACTGTATTGTTCCAATTTTAGGAAACAAACTAATCTACTCTGTATCGTTCAAATTTTAGAAAAAACGAATTACTGTTTCGTTCCAATTTTAGCAGAAAACCAATCTACTCTGTATCGTTCCAATTTTAGAAAAAAACAAATTACTGTTTCGTTCCAATTTTAGCAGAAAAACAATCTACTCTGTATCGTTCCAATTTTAGGAAAAAAACAAATTACTGTATTGTTCCAATTTTAGGAAACAAACTAATCTACTCTGTATCGTTCCAATTTTAGAAAAAACGAATTACTGTTTCGTTCCAATTTTAGCAGAAAACCAATCTACTCTGTATCGTTCCAATTTTAGAAAAAAACAAATTACTGTTTCGTTCCAATTTTAGCAGAAAACCAATCTACTCTGTATCGTTCCAATTTTAGAAAAAAACAAATTACTGTTTCGTTCCAATTTTAGCAGAAAACCAATCTACTCTGTATCGTTCCAATTTTAGAAAAAAACAAATTACTGTTTTGTTCCAATTTTAGCAGAAAACCAATCTACCCTGTATCGTTCCAATTTTAGAAAAAAAAAAAAATTGTTCCAATTTTAGCAGAAAACCAATCTACTCTGTATCGTTCCAATTTTTGAAAAAAACAAATTACTGTATTGTTCCAATTTTAGGAAACAAACTAATCTACTCTGTATCGTTCAAATTTTAGAAAAAACGAATTACTGTTTCGTTCCAATTTTAGCAGAAAACCAATCTACTCTGTATCGTTCCAATTTTAGAAAAAAACAAATTACTGTTTCGTTCCAATTTTTGCAGAAAAACAATCTACTCTGTATCGTTCCAATTTTAGGAAAAAAAACAAATTACTGTATTGTTCCAATTTTAGGAAACAAACTAATCTACTCTGTATCGTTCAAATTTTAGAAAAAACGAATTACTGTTTCGTTCCAATTTTAGCAGAAAACCAATCTACTCTGTATCGTTCCAATTTTAGAAAAAAACAAATTACTGTTTCGTTCCAATTTTTGCAGAAAAACAATCTACTCTGTATCGTTCCAATTTTAGGAAAAAAACAAATTACTGTATTGTTCCAATTTTAGGAAACAAACTAATCTACTCTGTATCGTTCCAATTTGAGAAAAAACGAATTACTGTTTCGTTCCAATTTTAGGAAACAAACTAATCTACTCTGTATCGTTCCAATTTGAGAAAAAACGAATTACTGTTTCGTTCCAATTTTAGCAGAAAACCAATCTACTCTGTATCGTTCCAATTTTAGAAAAAAACAAATTACTGTTTCGTTCCAATTTTAGGAAATAAACTAATCTACTCTGTATCGTTCCAATTTTAGAAAAACCGAATTACTGTTTCGTTCCAATTTTAGCAGAAAACCAATCTACTCTGTATCGTTCCAATTTTAGAAAAAAACTAATTACTGTTTCGTTCCAATTTTAGCAGAAAACCAATCTACTCTGTATCGTTCCAATTTTAGAAAAAAACAAATTACTGTTTCGTTCCAATTTTAGCAGAAAACCAATCTACTCTGTATCGTTCCAATTTTAGAAAAAACCAAATTACTGTTTTGTTCCAATTTTAGCAGAAAACCAATCTACCCTGTATCGTTCCAATTTTAGAAAAAAAAAAATTACTGTATTGTTCCAATTTTAGCAGAAAACCAATCTACTCTGTATCGTTCCAATTTTTGAAAAAAACAAATTACTGTATTGTTCCAATTTTAGGAAACAAACTAATCTACTCTGTATCGTTCAAATTTTAGAAAAAACGAATTACTGTTTCGTTCCAATTTTAGCAGAAAACCAATCTACTCTGTATCGTTCCAATTTTAGAAAAAAACAAATTACTGTTTCGTTCCAATTTTTGCAGAAAAACAATCTACTCTGTATCGTTCCAATTTTAGGAAAAAAACAAATTACTGTATTGTTCCAATTTTAGGAAACAAACTAATCTACTCTGTATCGTTCAAATTTTAGAAAAAACGAATTACTGTTTCGTTCCAATTTTAGCAGAAAACCAATCTACTCTGTATCGTTCCAATTTTAGAAAAAAACAAATTACTGTTTCGTTCCAATTTTAGCAGAAAAACAATCTACTCTGTATCGTTCCAATTTTAGGGAAAAAAACAAATTACTGTATTGTTCCAATTTTAGGAAACAAACTAATCTACTCTGTATCGTTCCAATTTTAGAAAAAACGAATTACTGTTTCGTTCCAATTTTAGCAGAAAACCAATCTACTCTGTATCGTTCCAATTTTAGAAAAAAACAAATTACTGTTTCGTTCCAATTTTAGCAGAAAACCAATCTACTCTGTATCGTTCCAATTTTAGAAAAAAACAAATTACTGTATTGTTCCAATTTTAGGAAACAAACTAATCTACTCTGTATCGTTCCAATTTTAGAAAAAAATGTATCTACTGTTTCGTTCCAATTTTAGAAAAAACTAATCTACTGTATCGTTCCAATTTTAGCAGAAAACCAATCTACTCTGTATCGTTCCAATTTTAGAAAAACCGAATTACTGTTTCGTTCCAATTTTAGCAGAAAACCAATCTACTCTGTATCGTTCCAATTTTAGAAAAAAACTAATTACTGTTTCGTTCCAATTTTAGCAGAAAACCAATCTACTCTGTATCGTTCCAATTTTAGAAAAAAACAAATTACTGTTTCGTTCCAATTTTAGCAGAAAACCAATCTACTCTGTATCGTTCCAATTTTAGAAAAAAACAAATTACTGTTTTGTTCCAATTTTAGCAGAAAACCAATCTACCCTGTATCGTTCCAATTTTAGAAAAAAACAAATTACTGTATTGTTCCAATTTTAGGAAACAAACTAATCTACTCTGTATCGTTCAAATTTTAGAAAAAACGAATTACTGTTTCGTTCCAATTTTAGCAGAAAACCAATCTACTCTGTATCGTTCCAATTTTAGAAAAAAACAAATTACTGTTTCGTTCCAATTTTAGCAGAAAAACAATCTACTCTGTATCGTTCCAATTTTAGGAAAAAAACAAATTACTGTATTGTTCCAATTTTAGGAAACAAACTAATCTACTCTGTATCGTTCCAATTTTAGAAAAAAACAAATTACTGTTTCGTTCCAATTTTAGCAGAAAACCAATCTACTCTGTATCGTTCCAATTTTAGAAAAAAACAAATTACTGTTTCGTTCCAATTTTAGCAGAAAACCAATCTACTCTGTATCGTTCCAATTTTAGAAAAAAACAAATTACTGTTTTGTTCCAATTTTAGCAGAAAACCAATCTACCCTGTATCGTTCCAATTTTAGAAAAAAAAAAAAATTGTTCCAATTTTAGCAGAAAACCAATCTACTCTGTATCGTTCCAATTTTAGAAAAAAACAAATTACTGTTTCGTTCCAATTTTAGCAGAAAACCAATCTACTCTGTATCGTTCCAATTTTAGAAAAACCGAATTACTGTTTCGTTCCAATTTTAGCAGAAAACCAATCTACTCTGTATCGTTCCAATTTTAGAAAAAAACTAATTACTGTTTCGTTCCAATTTTAGCAGAAAACCAATCTACTCTGTATCGTTCCAATTTTAGAAAAAAACAAATTACTGTTTCGTTCCAATTTTAGCAGAAAACCAATCTACTCTGTATCGTTCCAATTTTAGAAAAAAACAAATTACTGTTTCGTTCCAATTTTAGCAGAAAACCAATCTACTCTGTATCGTTCCAATTTTAGAAAAAAACAAATTACTGTTTTGTTCCAATTTTAGCAGAAAACCAATCTACCCTGTATCGTTCCAATTTTAGAAAAAAAAAAAATTGTTCCAATTTTAGCAGAAAACCAATCTACTCTGTATCGTTCCAATTTTAGAAAAAAACAAATTACTGTTTCGTTCCAATTTTAGCAGAAAACCAATCTACTCTGTATCGTTCCAATTTTAGAAAAAAACAAATTACTGTTTTGTTCCAATTTTAGCAGAAAACCAATCTACCCTGTATCGTTCCAATTTTAGAAAAAAAAAAAAATTGTTCCAATTTTAGCAGAAAACCAATCTACTCTGTATCGTTCCAATTTTAGAAAAAAACAAATTACTGTTTCGTTCCAATTTTAGCAGAAAACCAATCTACTCTGTATCGTTCCAATTTTAGAAAAACCGAATTACTGTTTCGTTCCAATTTTAGCAGAAAACCAATCTACTCTGTATCGTTCCAATTTTAGAAAAAAACTAATTACTGTTTCGTTCCAATTTTAGCAGAAAACCAATCTACTCTGTATCGTTCCAATTTTAGAAAAAAACAAATTACTGTTTCGTTCCAATTTTAGCAGAAAACCAATCTACTCTGTATCGTTCTAATTTTAGAAAAAACCAAATTACTGTTTTGTTCCAATTTTAGCAGAAAACCAATCTACCCTGTATCGTTCCAATTTTAGAAAAAAACAAATTACTGTATTGTTCCAATTTTAGCAGAAAACCAATCTACTCTGTATCGTTCCAATTTTTGAAAAAAACAAATTACTGTATTGTTCCAATTTTAGGAAACAAACTAATCTACTCTGTATCGTTCAAATTTTAGAAAAAACGAATTACTGTTTCGTTCCAATTTTAGCAGAAAACCAATCTACTCTGTATCGTTCCAATTTTAGAAAAAAACAAATTACTGTTTCGTTCCAATTTTAGCAGAAAAACAATCTACTCTGTATCGTTCCAATTTTAGGAAAAAAACAAATTACTGTATTGTTCCAATTTTAGGAAACAAACTAATCTACTCTGTATCGTTCCAATTTTAGAAAAAACGAATTACTGTTTCGTTCCAATTTTAGCAGAAAACCAATCTACTCTGTATCGTTCCAATTTTAGAAAAAAACAAATTACTGTTTCGTTCCAATTTTAGCAGAAAACCAATCTACTCTGTATCGTTCCAATTTTAGAAAAAAACAAATTACTGTTTCGTTCCAATTTTAGCAGAAAACCAATCTACTCTGTATCGTTCCAATTTTAGAAAAAAACAAATTACTGTTTTGTTCCAATTTTAGCAGAAAACCAATCTACCCTGTATCGTTCCAATTTTAGAAAAAAAAAAAAATTGTTCCAATTTTAGCAGAAAACCAATCTACTCTGTATCGTTCCAATTTTTGAAAAAAACAAATTACTGTATTGTTCCAATTTTAGGAAACAAACTAATCTACTCTGTATCGTTCAAATTTTAGAAAAAACGAATTACTGTTTCGTTCCAATTTTAGCAGAAAACCAATCTACTCTGTATCGTTCCAATTTTAGAAAAAAACAAATTACTGTTTCGTTCCAATTTTTGCAGAAAAACAATCTACTCTGTATCGTTCCAATTTTAGGAAAAAAAACAAATTACTGTATTGTTCCAATTTTAGGAAACAAACTAATCTACTCTGTATCGTTCAAATTTTAGAAAAAACGAATTACTGTTTCGTTCCAATTTTAGCAGAAAACCAATCTACTCTGTATCGTTCCAATTTTAGAAAAAAACAAATTACTGTTTCGTTCCAATTTTTGCAGAAAAACAATCTACTCTGTATCGTTCCAATTTTAGGAAAAAAACAAATTACTGTATTGTTCCAATTTTAGGAAACAAACTAATCTACTCTGTATCGTTCCAATTTGAGAAAAAACGAATTACTGTTTCGTTCCAATTTTAGGAAACAAACTAATCTACTCTGTATCGTTCCAATTTGAGAAAAAACGAATTACTGTTTCGTTCCAATTTTAGCAGAAAACCAATCTACTCTGTATCGTTCCAATTTTAGAAAAAAACAAATTACTGTTTCGTTCCAATTTTAGGAAATAAACTAATCTACTCTGTATCGTTCCAATTTTAGAAAAACCGAATTACTGTTTCGTTCCAATTTTAGCAGAAAACCAATCTACTCTGTATCGTTCCAATTTTAGAAAAAAACTAATTACTGTTTCGTTCCAATTTTAGCAGAAAACCAATCTACTCTGTATCGTTCCAATTTTAGAAAAAAACAAATTACTGTTTCGTTCCAATTTTAGCAGAAAACCAATCTACTCTGTATCGTTCCAATTTTAGAAAAAACCAAATTACTGTTTTGTTCCAATTTTAGCAGAAAACCAATCTACCCTGTATCGTTCCAATTTTAGAAAAAAAAAAATTACTGTATTGTTCCAATTTTAGCAGAAAACCAATCTACTCTGTATCGTTCCAATTTTTGAAAAAAACAAATTACTGTATTGTTCCAATTTTAGGAAACAAACTAATCTACTCTGTATCGTTCAAATTTTAGAAAAAACGAATTACTGTTTCGTTCCAATTTTAGCAGAAAACCAATCTACTCTGTATCGTTCCAATTTTAGAAAAAAACAAATTACTGTTTCGTTCCAATTTTTGCAGAAAAACAATCTACTCTGTATCGTTCCAATTTTAGGAAAAAAACAAATTACTGTATTGTTCCAATTTTAGGAAACAAACTAATCTACTCTGTATCGTTCAAATTTTAGAAAAAACGAATTACTGTTTCGTTCCAATTTTAGCAGAAAACCAATCTACTCTGTATCGTTCCAATTTTAGAAAAAAACAAATTACTGTTTCGTTCCAATTTTAGCAGAAAAACAATCTACTCTGTATCGTTCCAATTTTAGGGAAAAAAACAAATTACTGTATTGTTCCAATTTTAGGAAACAAACTAATCTACTCTGTATCGTTCCAATTTTAGAAAAAACGAATTACTGTTTCGTTCCAATTTTAGCAGAAAACCAATCTACTCTGTATCGTTCCAATTTTAGAAAAAAACAAATTACTGTTTCGTTCCAATTTTAGCAGAAAACCAATCTACTCTGTATCGTTCCAATTTTAGAAAAAAACAAATTACTGTATTGTTCCAATTTTAGGAAACAAACTAATCTACTCTGTATCGTTCCAATTTTAGAAAAAAATGTATCTACTGTTTCGTTCCAATTTTAGAAAAAACTAATCTACTGTATCGTTCCAATTTTAGCAGAAAACCAATCTACTCTGTATCGTTCCAATTTTAGAAAAACCGAATTACTGTTTCGTTCCAATTTTAGCAGAAAACCAATCTACTCTGTATCGTTCCAATTTTAGAAAAAAACTAATTACTGTTTCGTTCCAATTTTAGCAGAAAACCAATCTACTCTGTATCGTTCCAATTTTAGAAAAAAACAAATTACTGTTTCGTTCCAATTTTAGCAGAAAACCAATCTACTCTGTATCGTTCCAATTTTAGAAAAAAACAAATTACTGTTTTGTTCCAATTTTAGCAGAAAACCAATCTACCCTGTATCGTTCCAATTTTAGAAAAAAACAAATTACTGTATTGTTCCAATTTTAGGAAACAAACTAATCTACTCTGTATCGTTCAAATTTTAGAAAAAACGAATTACTGTTTCGTTCCAATTTTAGCAGAAAACCAATCTACTCTGTATCGTTCCAATTTTAGAAAAAAACAAATTACTGTTTCGTTCCAATTTTAGCAGAAAAACAATCTACTCTGTATCGTTCCAATTTTAGGAAAAAAACAAATTACTGTATTGTTCCAATTTTAGGAAACAAACTAATCTACTCTGTATCGTTCCAATTTTAGAAAAAAACAAATTACTGTTTCGTTCCAATTTTAGCAGAAAACCAATCTACTCTGTATCGTTCCAATTTTAGAAAAAAACAAATTACTGTTTCGTTCCAATTTTAGCAGAAAACCAATCTACTCTGTATCGTTCCAATTTTAGAAAAAAACAAATTACTGTTTTGTTCCAATTTTAGCAGAAAACCAATCTACCCTGTATCGTTCCAATTTTAGAAAAAAAAAAAAATTGTTCCAATTTTA
This sequence comes from Protomyctophum bolini, assembly GCF_963924005.1. NCBI lineage: Eukaryota > Metazoa > Chordata > Actinopteri > Myctophiformes > Myctophidae > Protomyctophum > Protomyctophum bolini. The sequence goes on along the minus strand of NW_027665471.1, from coordinate 183,057 downwards.
GCAGAAAACCAATCTACTCTGTATCGTTCCAATTTTAGAAAAAAACAAATTACTGTTTCGTTCCAATTTTAGCAGAAAACCAATCTACTCTGTATCGTTCCAATTTTAGAAAAACCGAATTACTGTTTCGTTCCAATTTTAGCAGAAAACCAATCTACTCTGTATCGTTCCAATTTTAGAAAAAAACTAATTACTGTTTCGTTCCAATTTTAGCAGAAAACCAATCTACTCTGTATCGTTCCAATTTTAGAAAAAAACAAATTACTGTTTCGTTCCAATTTTAGCAGAAAACCAATCTACTCTGTATCGTTCCAATTTTAGAAAAAAACAAATTACTGTTTCGTTCCAATTTTAGCAGAAAACCAATCTACTCTGTATCGTTCCAATTTTAGAAAAAAACAAATTACTGTTTTGTTCCAATTTTAGCAGAAAACCAATCTACCCTGTATCGTTCCAATTTTAGAAAAAAAAAAAATTGTTCCAATTTTAGCAGAAAACCAATCTACTCTGTATCGTTCCAATTTTAGAAAAAAACAAATTACTGTTTCGTTCCAATTTTAGCAGAAAACCAATCTACTCTGTATCGTTCCAATTTTAGAAAAACCGAATTACTGTTTCGTTCCAATTTTAGCAGAAAACCAATCTACTCTGTATCGTTCCAATTTTAGAAAAAAACTAATTACTGTTTCGTTCCAATTTTAGCAGAAAACCAATCTACTCTGTATCGTTCCAATTTTAGAAAAAAACAAATTACTGTTTCGTTCCAATTTTAGCAGAAAACCAATCTACTCTGTATCGTTCCAATTTTAGAAAAAAACAAATTACTGTTTCGTTCCAATTTTAGCAGAAAACCAATCTACTCTGTATCGTTCCAATTTTAGAAAAAAACAAATTACTGTTTTGTTCCAATTTTAGCAGAAAACCAATCTACCCTGTATCGTTCCAATTTTAGAAAAAAAAAAAATTGTTCCAATTTTAGCAGAAAACCAATCTACTCTGTATCGTTCCAATTTTTGAAAAAAACAAATTACTGTATTGTTCCAATTTTAGGAAACAAACTAATCTACTCTGTATCGTTCAAATTTTAGAAAAAACGAATTACTGTTTCGTTCCAATTTTAGCAGAAAACCAATCTACTCTGTATCGTTCCAATTTTAGAAAAAAACAAATTACTGTTTCGTTCCAATTTTTGCAGAAAAACAATCTACTCTGTATCGTTCCAATTTTAGGAAAAAAACAAATTACTGTATTGTTGCAATTTTAGGAAACAAACTAATCTACTCTGTATCGTTCAAATTTTAGAAAAAACGAATTACTGTTTCGTTCCATATTTAGCAGAAAACCAATCTACTCTGTATCGTTCCAATTTTAGAAAAAAACAAATTACTGTTTCGTTCCAATTTTAGCAGAAAAACAATCTACTCTGTATCGTTCCAATTTTAGGAAAAAAAACAAATTACTGTATTGTTCCAATTTTAGGAAACAAACTAATCTACTCTGTATCGTTCAAATTTTAGAAAAAACGAATTACTGTTTCGTTCCAATTTTAGCAGAAAACCAATCTACTCTGTATCGTTCCAATTTTAGAAAAAAACAAATTACTGTTTCGTTCCAATTTTTGCAGAAAAACAATCTACTCTGTATCGTTCCAATTTTAGGAAAAAAACAAATTACTGTATTGTTCCAATTTTAGGAAACAAACTAATCTACTCTGTATCGTTCAAATTTTAGAAAAAACGAATTACTGTTTCGTTCCATATTTAGCAGAAAACCAATCTACTCTGTATCGTTCCAATTTTAGAAAAAAACAAATTACTGTTTCGTTCCAATTTTAGCAGAAAAACAATCTACTCTGTATCGTTCCAATTTTAGGAAAAAAAACAAATTACTGTATTGTTCCAATTTTAGGAAACAAACTAATCTACTCTGTATCGTTCCAATTTTAGAAAAAACGAATTACTGTTTCGTTCCAATTTTAGCAGAAAACCAATCTACTCTGTATCGTTCCAATTTTAGAAAAAAACAAATTACTGTTTCGTTCCAATTTTAGCAGAAAAACAATCTACTCTGTATCGTTCCAATTTTAGGAAAAAAAACAAATTACTGTATTGTTCCAATTTTAGGAAACAAACTAATCTACTCTGTATCGTTCCAATTTTAGAAAAAACGAATTACTGTTTCGTTCCAATTTTAGCAGAAAACCAATCTACTCTGTATCGTTCCAATTTTAGAAAAAAACAAATTACTGTTTCGTTCCAATTTTAGCAGAAAACCAATCTACTCTGTATCGTTCCAATTTTAGAAAAAAACAAATTACTGTATTGTTCCAATTTTAGGAAACAAACTAATCTACTCTGTATCGTTCCAATTTTAGAAAAAAATGTATCTACTGTTTCGTTCCAATTTTAGAAAAAACTAATCTACTGTATCGTTCCAATTTTAGCAGAAAACCAATCTACTCTGTATCGTTCCAATTTTAGAAAAACCGAATTACTGTTTCGTTCCAATTTTAGCAGAAAACCAATCTACTCTGTATCGTTCCAATTTTAGAAAAAAACTAATTACTGTTTCGTTCCAATTTTAGCAGAAAACCAATCTACTCTGTATCGTTCCAATTTTAGAAAAAAACAAATTACTGTTTCGTTCCAATTTTAGCAGAAAACCAATCTACTCTGTATCGTTCCAATTTTAGAAAAAACCAAATTACTGTTTTGTTCCAATTTTAGCAGAAAACCAATCTACCCTGTATCGTTCCAATTTTAGAAAAAAACAAATTACTGTATTGTTCCAATTTTAGGAAACAAACTAATCTACTCTGTATCGTTCAAATTTTAGAAAAAACGAATTACTGTTTCGTTCCAATTTTAGCAGAAAACCAATCTACTCTGTATCGTTCCAATTTTAGAAAAAAACAAATTACTGTTTCGTTCCAATTTTAGCAGAAAAACAATCTACTCTGTATCGTTCCAATTTTAGGAAAAAAACAAATTACTGTATTGTTCCAATTTTAGGAAACAAACTAATCTACTCTGTATCGTTCCAATTTTAGAAAAAAACAAATTACTGTTTCGTTCCAATTTTAGCAGAAAACCAATCTACTCTGTATCGTTCCAATTTTAGAAAAAAACAAATTACTGTTTCGTTCCAATTTTAGCAGAAAACCAATCTACTCTGTATCGTTCCAATTTTAGAAAAAAAAACAAATTACTGTTTTGTTCCAATTTTAGCAGAAAACCAATCTACCCTGTATCGTTCCAATTTTAGAAAAAAAAAAAAATTGTTCCAATTTTAGCAGAAAACCAATCTACTCTGTATCGTTCCAATTTTAGAAAAAAACAAATTACTGTTTCGTTCCAATTTTAGCAGAAAACCAATCTACTCTGTATCGTTCCAATTTTAGAAAAACCGAATTACTGTTTCGTTCCAATTTTAGCAGAAAACCAATCTACTCTGTATCGTTCCAATTTTAGAAAAAAACTAATTACTGTTTCGTTCCAATTTTAGCAGAAAACCAATCTACTCTGTATCGTTCCAATTTTAGAAAAAAACAAATTACTGTTTCGTTCCAATTTTAGCAGAAAACCAATCTACTCTGTATCGTTCCAATTTTAGAAAAAAACAAATTACTGTTTCGTTCCAATTTTAGCAGAAAACCAATCTACTCTGTATCGTTCCAATTTTAGAAAAAAACAAATTACTGTTTTGTTCCAATTTTAGCAGAAAACCAATCTACCCTGTATCGTTCCAATTTTAGAAAAAAAAAAAATTGTTCCAATTTTAGCAGAAAACCAATCTACTCTGTATCGTTCCAATTTTTGAAAAAAACAAATTACTGTATTGTTCCAATTTTAGGAAACAAACTAATCTACTCTGTATCGTTCAAATTTTAGAAAAAACGAATTACTGTTTCGTTCCAATTTTAGCAGAAAACCAATCTACTCTGTATCGTTCCAATTTTAGAAAAAAACAAATTACTGTTTCGTTCCAATTTTTGCAGAAAAACAATCTACTCTGTATCGTTCCAATTTTAGGAAAAAAACAAATTACTGTATTGTTCCAATTTTAGGAAACAAACTAATCTACTCTGTATCGTTCAAATTTTAGAAAAAACGAATTACTGTTTCGTTCCATATTTAGCAGAAAACCAATCTACTCTGTATCGTTCCAATTTTAGAAAAAAACAAATTACTGTTTCGTTCCAATTTTAGCAGAAAAACAATCTACTCTGTATCGTTCCAATTTTAGGAAAAAAAACAAATTACTGTATTGTTCCAATTTTAGGAAACAAACTAATCTACTCTGTATCGTTCAAATTTTAGAAAAAACGAATTACTGTTTCGTTCCAATTTTAGCAGAAAACCAATCTACTCTGTATCGTTCCAATTTTAGAAAAAAACAAATTACTGTTTCGTTCCAATTTTTGCAGAAAAACAATCTACTCTGTATCGTTCCAATTTTAGGAAAAAAACAAATTACTGTATTGTTCCAATTTTAGGAAACAAACTAATCTACTCTGTATCGTTCAAATTTTAGAAAAAACGAATTACTGTTTCGTTCCATATTTAGCAGAAAACCAATCTACTCTGTATCGTTCCAATTTTAGAAAAAAACAAATTACTGTTTCGTTCCAATTTTAGCAGAAAAACAATCTACTCTGTATCGTTCCAATTTTAGGAAAAAAAACAAATTACTGTATTGTTCCAATTTTAGGAAACAAACTAATCTACTCTGTATCGTTCCAATTTTAGAAAAAACGAATTACTGTTTCGTTCCAATTTTAGCAGAAAACCAATCTACTCTGTATCGTTCCAATTTTAGAAAAAAACAAATTACTGTTTCGTTCCAATTTTAGCAGAAAAACAATCTACTCTGTATCGTTCCAATTTTAGAAAAAAACAAATTACTGTTTTGTTCCAATTTTAGCAGAAAACCAATCTACCCTGTATCGTTCCAATTTTAGAAAAAAAATAATTTTGTTCCAATTTTAGCAGAAAACCAATCTACTCTGTATCGTTCCAATTTTAGAAAAAAACAAATTACTGTTTTGTTCCAATTTTAGCAGAAAACCAATCTACCCTGTATCGTTCCAATTTTAGAAAAAAAATAATTTTGTTCCAATTTTAGCAGAAAACCAATCTACTCTGTATCGTTCCAATTTTAGAAAATAATTTTGTTCCAATTTTAGCAGAAAACTAATCTACTCTGTATCGTTCCAATTTTTGAAAAAAACAAATTACTGTTTCGTTCCAATTTTAGCAGAAAAACAATCTACTCTGTATCGTTCCAATTTTAGGAAAAAAACAAATTACTGTATTGTTCCAATTTTAGGAAACAAACTAATCTACTCTGTATCGTTCCAATTTTAGAAAAAAATGTATCTACTGTTTCGTTCCAATTTTAGAAAAAACTAATCTACTGTATCGTTCCAATTTTAGCAGAAAACCAATCTACTCTGTATCGTTCCAATTTTAGAAAAACCGAATTACTGTTTCGTTCCAATTTTAGCAGAAAACCAATCTACTCTGTATCGTTCCAATTTTAGAAAAAAACGAATTACTGTTTCGTTCCAATTTTAGCAGAAAACCAATCTACCCTGTATCGTTCAAATTTTAGAAAAAAACAAATTACTGTATTGTTCCAATTTTAGCAGAAAACCAATCTACTCTGTATCGTTCCAATTTTTGAAAAAAACAAATTACTGTATTGTTCCAATTTTAGGAAACAAACTAATCTACTCTGTATCGTTCAAATTTTAGAAAAAACGAATTACTGTTTCGTTCCAATTTTAGCAGAAAACCAATCTACTCTGTATCGTTCCAATTTTAGAAAAAAACAAATTACTGTTTCGTTCCAATTTTAGCAGAAAAACAATCTACTCTGTATCGTTCCAATTTTAGGAAAAAAACAAATTACTGTATTGTTCCAATTTTAGGAAACAAACTAATCTACTCTGTATCGTTCCAATTTTAGAAAAAACGAATTACTGTTTCGTTCCAATTTTAGCAGAAAACCAATCTACTCTGTATCGTTCCAATTTTAGAAAAAAACAAATTACTGTTTCGTTCCAATTTTAGCAGAAAACCAATCTACTCTGTATCGTTCCAATTTTAGAAAAAAACAAATTACTGTTTCGTTCCAATTTTAGCAGAAAACCAATCTACTCTGTATCGTTCCAATTTTAGAAAAAAACAAATTACTGTTTTGTTCCAATTTTAGCAGAAAACCAATCTACCCTGTATCGTTCCAATTTTAGAAAAAAAAAAATTTTGTTCCTTTTTTAGCAGAAAACCAATCTACTCTGTATCGTTCCAATTTTAGAAAAAAACAAATTACTGTTTTGTTCCAATTTTAGCAGAAAACCAATCTACCCTGTATCGTTCCAATTTTAGAAAAAAAAAAATGTTGTTCCAATTTTAGCAGAAAACCAATCTACTCTGTATCGTTCCAATTTTAGAAAATAATTTTGTTCCAATTTTAGCAGAAAACTAATCTACTCTATCGTTCCAATTTTAGAAAAAAATTAACCTACTGTTTCGTTCCAATTTTAGCAGAAAACCAATCTACTCTGTATCGTTCCAATTTTTGAAAAAAACAAATTACTGTTTCGTTCCAATTTTAGCAGAAAAACAATCTACTCTGTATCGTTCCAATTTTAGGAAAAAAACAAATTACTGTATTGTTCCAATTTTAGGAAACAAACTAATCTACTCTGTATCGTTCCAATTTTAGAAAAAAACAAATTACTGTTTCGTTCCAATTTTAGCAGAAAACCAATCTACTCTGTATCGTTCCAATTTTAGAAAAAAACAAATTACTGTTTCGTTCCAATTTTAGCAGAAACCCAATCTACTCTGTATCGTTCCAATTTTAGAAAAAAACAAATTACTGTTTTGTTCCAATTTTAGCAGAAAACCAATCTACCCTGTATCGTTCCAATTTTAGAAAAAAAATAATTTTGTTCCAATTTTAGCAGAAAACCAATCTACTCTGTATCGTTCCAATTTTAGAAAAAAACAAATTACTGTTTTGTTCCAATTTTAGCAGAAAACCAATCTACCCTGTATCGTTCCAATTTTAGAAAAAAAATAATTTTGTTCCAATTTTTAGCAGAAAACCAATCTACTCTGTATCGTTCCAATTTTAGAAAATAATTTTGTTCCAATTTTAGCAGAAAACTAATCTACTCTGTATCGTTCCAATTTTTGAAAAAAACAAATTACTGTTTCGTTCCAATTTTAGCAGAAAAACAATCTACTCTGTATCGTTCCAATTTTAGGAAAAAAACAAATTACTGTATTGTTCCAATTTTAGGAAACAAACTAATCTACTCTGTATCGTTCCAATTTTAGAAAAAAATGTATCTACTGTTTCGTTCCAATTTTAGAAAAAACTAATCTACTGTATCGTTCCAATTTTAGCAGAAAACCAATCTACTCTGTATCGTTCCAATTTTAGAAAAAACCAAATTACTGTTTTGTTCCAATTTTAGCAGAAAACCAATCTACCCTGTATCGTTCCAATTTTAGAAAAAAACAAATTACTGTATTGTTCCAATTTTAGCAGAAAACCAATCTACTCTGTATCGTTCCAATTTTTGAAAAAAACAAATTACTGTATTGTTCCAATTTTAGGAAACAAACTAATCTACTCTGTATCGTTCAAATTTTAGAAAAAACGAATTACTGTTTCGTTCCAATTTTAGCAGAAAACCAATCTACTCTGTATCGTTCCAATTTTAGAAAAAAACAAATTACTGTTTCGTTCCAATTTTAGCAGAAAAACAATCTACTCTGTATCGTTCCAATTTTAGGAAAAAAACAAATTACTGTATTGTTCCAATTTTAGGAAACAAACTAATCTACTCTGTATCGTTCCAATTTTAGAAAAAACGAATTACTGTTTCGTTCCAATTTTAGCAGAAAACCAATCTACTCTGTATCGTTCCAATTTTAGAAAAAAACAAATTACTGTTTCGTTCCAATTTTAGCAGAAAACCAATCTACTCTGTATCGTTCAAATTTTAGAAAAAAACAAATTACTGTTTCGTTCCAATTTTAGCAGAAAACCAATCTACTCTGTATCGTTCAAATTTTAGAAAAAAACAAATTACTGTTTTGTTCCAATTTTAGCAGAAAACCAATCTACCCTGTATCGTTCCAATTTTAGAAAAAAAAAAAATTTGTTCCAATTTTAGCAGAAAACCAATCTACTCTGTATCGTTCCAATTTTAGAAAATAATTTTGTTCCAATTTTAGCAGAAAACTAATCTACTCTATCGTTCCAATTTTAGAAAAAAATTAACCTACTGTTTCGTTCCAATTTTAGCAGAAAACCAATCTACTCTGTATCGTTCCAATTTTTGAAAAAAACAAATTACTGTTTCGTTCCAATTTTAGCAGAAAAACAATCTACTCTGTATCGTTCCAATTTTAGGAAAAAAACAAATTACTGTATTGTTCCAATTTTAGGAAACAAACTAATCTACTCTGTATCGTTCCAATTTTAGAAAAAAACAAATTACTGTTTCGTTCCAATTTTAGCAGAAAACCAATCTACTCTGTATCGTTCCAATTTTAGAAAAAAACAAATTACTGTTTCGTTCCAATTTTAGCAGAAACCCAATCTACTCTGTATCGTTCCAATTTTAGAAAAAAACAAATTACTGTTTTGTTCCAATTTTAGCAGAAAACCAATCTACCCTGTATCGTTCCAATTTTAGAAAAAAAATAATTTTGTTCCAATTTTAGCAGAAAACCAATCTACTCTGTATCGTTCCAATTTTAGAAAAAAACAAATTACTGTTTTGTTCCAATTTTAGCAGAAAACCAATCTACCCTGTATCGTTCCAATTTTAGAAAAAAAATAATTTTGTTCCAATTTTTAGCAGAAAACCAATCTACTCTGTATCGTTCCAATTTTAGAAAATAATTTTGTTCCAATTTTAGCAGAAAACCAATCTACTCTGTATCGTTCCAATTTTAGAAAAAAACAAATTACTGTTTTGTTCCAATTTTAGCAGAAAACCAATCTACCCTGTATCGTTCCAATTTTAGAAAAAAAATAATTTTGTTCCAATTTTAGCAGAAAACCAATCTACTCTGTATCGTTCCAATTTTTGAAAAAAACAAATTACTGTTTCGTTCCAATTTTAGCAGAAAAACAATCTACTCTGTATCGTTCCAATTTTAGGAAAAAAACAAATTACTGTATTGTTCCAATTTTAGGAAACAAACTAATCTACTCTGTATCGTTCCAATTTTAGAAAAAAATGTATCTACTGTTTCGTTCCAATTTTAGAAAAAACTAATCTACTGTATCGTTCCAATTTTAGCAGAAAACCAATCTACTCTGTATCGTTCCAATTTTAGAAAAAACCAAATTACTGTTTTGTTCCAATTTTAGCAGAAAACCAATCTACCCTGTATCGTTCCAATTTTAGAAAAAAACAAATTACTGTATTGTTCCAATTTTAGCAGAAAACCAATCTACTCTGTATCGTTCCAATTTTTGAAAAAAACAAATTACTGTATTGTTCCAATTTTAGGAAACAAACTAATCTACTCTGTATCGTTCAAATTTTAGAAAAAACGAATTACTGTTTCGTTCCAATTTTAGCAGAAAACCAATCTACTCTGTATCGTTCCAATTTTAGAAAAAAACAAATTACTGTTTCGTTCCAATTTTAGCAGAAAAACAATCTACTCTGTATCGTTCCAATTTTAGGAAAAAAACAAATTACTGTATTGTTCCAATTTTAGGAAACAAACTAATCTACTCTGTATCGTTCCAATTTTAGAAAAAACGAATTACTGTTTCGTTCCAATTTTAGCAGAAAACCAATCTACTCTGTATCGTTCCAATTTTAGAAAAAAACAAATTACTGTTTCGTTCCAATTTTAGCAGAAAACCAATCTACTCTGTATCGTTCAAATTTTAGAAAAAAACAAATTACTGTTTCGTTCCAATTTTAGCAGAAAACCAATCTACTCTGTATCGTTCAAATTTTAGAAAATAATTTTGTTCCAATTTTAGCAGAAAACCAATCTACTCTGTATCGTTCCAATTTTAGAAAAAAACAAATTACTGTTTTGTTCCAATTTTAGCAGAAAACCAATCTACCCTGTATCGTTCCAATTTTAGAAAAAAAATAATTTTGTTCCAATTTTAGCAGAAAACCAATCTACTCTGTATCGTTCCAATTTTTGAAAAAAACAAATTACTGTTTCGTTCCAATTTTAGCAGAAAAACAATCTACTCTGTATCGTTCCAATTTTAGGAAAAAAACAAATTACTGTATTGTTCCAATTTTAGGAAACAAACTAATCTACTCTGTATCGTTCCAATTTTAGAAAAAAATGTATCTACTGTTTCGTTCCAATTTTAGAAAAAACTAATCTACTGTATCGTTCCAATTTTAGCAGAAAACCAATCTACTCTGTATCGTTCCAATTTTAGAAAAAACCAAATTACTGTTTTGTTCCAATTTTAGCAGAAAACCAATCTACCCTGTATCGTTCCAATTTTAGAAAAAAACAAATTACTGTATTGTTCCAATTTTAGCAGAAAACCAATCTACTCTGTATCGTTCCAATTTTTGAAAAAAACAAATTACTGTATTGTTCCAATTTTAGGAAACAAACTAATCTACTCTGTATCGTTCAAATTTTAGAAAAAACGAATTACTGTTTCGTTCCAATTTTAGCAGAAAACCAATCTACTCTGTATCGTTCCAATTTTAGAAAAAAACAAATTACTGTTTCGTTCCAATTTTAGCAGAAAAACAATCTACTCTGTATCGTTCCAATTTTAGGAAAAAAACAAATTACTGTATTGTTCCAATTTTAGGAAACAAACTAATCTACTCTGTATCGTTCCAATTTTAGAAAAAACGAATTACTGTTTCGTTCCAATTTTAGCAGAAAACCAATCTACTCTGTATCGTTCCAATTTTAGAAAAAAACAAATTACTGTTTCGTTCCAATTTTAGCAGAAAACCAATCTACTCTGTATCGTTCAAATTTTAGAAAAAAACAAATTACTGTTTCGTTCCAATTTTAGCAGAAAACCAATCTACTCTGTATCGTTCAAATTTTAGAAAAAAACAAATTACTGTTTTGTTCCAATTTTAGCAGAAAACCAATCTACCCTGTATCGTTCCAATTTTAGAAAATAATTTTGTTCCAATTTTAGCAGAAAACCAATCTACTCTGTATCGTTCCAATTTTAGAAAAAAACAAATTACTGTTTTGTTCCAATTTTAGCAGAAAACCAATCTACCCTGTATCGTTCCAATTTTAGAAAAAAAATAATTTTGTTCCAATTTTAGCAGAAAACCAATCTACTCTGTATCGTTCCAATTTTTGAAAAAAACAAATTACTGTTTCGTTCCAATTTTAGCAGAAAAACAATCTACTCTGTATCGTTCCAATTTTAGGAAAAAAACAAATTACTGTATTGTTCCAATTTTAGGAAACAAACTAATCTACTCTGTATCGTTCCAATTTTAGAAAAAAATGTATCTACTGTTTCGTTCCAATTTTAGAAAAAACTAATCTACTGTATCGTTCCAATTTTAGCAGAAAACCAATCTACTCTGTATCGTTCCAATTTTAGAAAAAAACAAATTACTGTTTTGTTCCAATTTTAGCAGAAAACCAATCTACCCTGTATCGTTCCAATTTTAGAAAAAAACAAATTACTGTATTGTTCCAATTTTAGCAGAAAACCAATCTACTCTGTATCGTTCCAATTTTTGAAAAAAACAAATTACTGTATTGTTCCAATTTTAGGAAACAAACTAATCTACTCTGTATCGTTCAAATTTTAGAAAAAACGAATTACTGTTTCGTTCCAATTTTAGCAGAAAACCAATCTACTCTGTATCGTTCCAATTTTAGAAAAAAACAAATTACTGTTTCGTTCCAATTTTAGCAGAAAAACAATCTACTCTGTATCGTTCCAATTTTAGGAAAAAAACAAATTACTGTATTGTTCCAATTTTAGGAAACAAACTAATCTACTCTGTATCGTTCCAATTTTAGAAAAAACGAATTACTGTTTCGTTCCAATTTTAGCAGAAAACCAATCTACTCTGTATCGTTCCAATTTTAGAAAAAAACAAATTACTGTTTCGTTCCAATTTTAGCAGAAAACCAATCTACTCTGTATCGTTCAAATTTTAGAAAAAAACAAATTACTGTTTCGTTCCAATTTTAGCAGAAAACCAATCTACTCTGTATCGTTCAAATTTTAGAAAAAAACAAATTACTGTTTTGTTCCAATTTTAGCAGAAAACCAATCTACTCTGTATCGTTCCAATTTTAGAAAAAAACAAATTACTGTTTTGTTCCAATTTTAGCAGAAAACCAATCTACCCTGTATCGTTCCAATTTTAGAAAAAAAATAATTTTGTTCCAATTTTAGCAGAAAACCAATCTACTCTGTATCGTTCCAATTTTAGAAAAAAACAAATTACTGTTTCGTTCCAATTTTAGCAGAAAAACAATCTACTCTGTATCGTTCCAATTTTAGGAAAAAAACAAATTACTGTATTGTTCCAATTTTAGGAAACAAACTAATCTACTCTGTATCGTTCCAATTTTAGAAAAAAACAAATTACTGTTTCGTTCCAATTTTAGCAGAAAACCAATCTACTCTGTATCGTTCCAATTTTAGAAAAAAACAAATTACTGTTTCGTTCCAATTTTAGCAGAAAACCAATCTACTCTGTATCGTTCCAATTTTAGAAAAAAACAAATTACTGTTTTGTTCCAATTTTAGCAGAAAACCAATCTACCCTGTATCGTTCCAATTTTAGAAAAAAACAAATTACTGTATTGTTCCAATTTTAGCAGAAAACCAATCTACTCTGTATCGTTCCAATTTTTGAAAAAAACAAATTACTGTATTGTTCCAATTTTAGGAAACAAACTAATCTACTCTATCGTTCCAATTTTAGAAAAAAATTAACCTACTGTTTCGTTCCAATTTTAGCAGAAAATCAATCTACTCTGTATCGTTCCAATTTTTGAAAAAAAAAATTACTGTTTCGTTCCAATTTTAGCAGAAAAACAATCTACTCTGTATCGTTCCAATTTTAGGAAAAAAACAAATTACTGTATTGTTCCAATTTTAGGAAACAAACTAATCTACTCTGTATCGTTCCAATTTTAGAAAAAAACAAATTACTGTTTCGTTCCAATTTTAGCAGAAAACCAATCTACTCTGTATCGTTCCAATTTTAGAAAAAAACAAATTACTGTTTCGTTCCAATTTTAGCAGAAAAACAATCTACTCTGTATCGTTCCAATTTTAGGAAAAAAACAAATTACTGTATTGTTCCAATTTTAGGAAACAAACTAATCTACCCTGTATCGTTCCAATTTTAGAAAAAAAATAATTTTGTTCCAATTTTAGCAGAAAACCAATCTACTCTGTATCGTTCCAATTTTAGAAAATAATTTTGTTCCAATTTTAGCAGAAAACTAATCTACTCTATCGTTCCAATTTTAGAAAAAAATTAACCTACTGTTTCGTTCCAATTTTAGCAGAAAACCAATCTACTCTGTATCGTTCCAATTTTTGATAAAAACAAATTACTGTTTCGTTCTAATTTTAGCAGAAAACCAATCTACTCTGTATCGTTCCAATTTTAGAAAAAAACAAATTACTGTTTCGTTCCAATTTTAGCAGAAAAACAATCTACTCTGTATCGTTCCAATTTTAGGAAAAAAACAAATTACTGTATTGTTCCAATTTTAGGAAACAAACTAATCTACCCTGTTTCGTTCCAATTTTAGCAGAAAACAAATCTACTCTGTATCGTTCCAATTTTTGAAAAAAACAAATTACTGTTTCGTTCCAATTTTAGCAGAAAAACAATCTACTCTGTATCGTTCCAATTTTAGGAAAAAAACAAATTACTGTATTGTTCCAATTTTAGGAAACAAACTAATCTACTCTGTATCGTTCCAATTTTAGAAAAAAACAAATTACTGTTTCGTTCCAATTTTAGCAGAAAACCAATCTACTCTGTATCTTTCCAATTTTAGAAAAAAACAAATTACTGTTTCGTTCCAATTTTAGCAGAAAAACAATCTACTCTGTATCGTTCCAATTTTAGGAAAAAAACAAATTACTGTATTGTTCCAATTTTAGGAAACAAACTAATCTACTCTGTATCGTTCCAATTTTAGAAAAAACGAATTACTGTTTCGTTCCAATTTTAGCAGAAAACCAATATACTCTGTATCGTTCCAATTTTAGAAAAAAACAAATTACTGTTTCGTTCCAATTTTAGCAGAAAACCAATCTACTCTGTATCGTTCCAATTTTAGAAAAAAACAAATTACTGTTTTGTTCCAATTTTAGCAGAAAACCAATCTACCCTGTATCGTTAAAAAATAATTTTGTTCCAATTTTAGCAGAAAACCAATCTACTCTGTATCGTTCCAATTTTAGAAAAAAACAAATTACTGTTTTGTTCCAATTTTAGCAGAAAACCAATCTACCCTGTATCGTTCCAATTTTAGAAAAAAAATAATTTTGTTCCAATTTTAGCAGAAAACCAATCTACTCTGTATCGTTCCAATTTTAGAAAATAATTTTGTTCCAATTTTAGCAGAAAACTAATCTACTCTATCGTTCCAATTTTAGAAAAAAATTAACCTACTGTTTCGTTCCAATTTTAGCAGAAAACTAATCTACTCTGTATCGTTCCAATTTTAGGAAAAAAACAAATTACTGTATTGTTCCAATTTTAGGAAACAAACTAATCTACTCTGTATCGTTCCAATTTTAGAAAAAAACAAATTACTGTTTTGTTCCAATTTTAGCAGAAAACCAATCTACCCTGTATCGTTCCAATTTTAGAAAAAAAATAATTTTGTTCCAATTTTAGCAGAAAACCAATCTACTCTGTATCGTTCCAATTTTAGAAAAAAACAAATTACTGTTTCGTTCCAATTTTAGCAGAAAAACAATCTACTCTGTATCGTTCCAATTTTAGGAAAAAAACAAATTACTGTATTGTTCCAATTTTAGGAAACAAACTAATCTACTCTGTATCGTTCCAATTTTAGAAAAAAACAAATTACTGTTTCGTTCCAATTTTAGCAGAAAACCAATCTACTCTGTATCGTTCCAATTTTAGAAAAAAACAAATTACTGTTTCGTTCCAATTTTAGCAGAAAACCAATCTACTCTGTATCGTTCCAATTTTAGAAAAAACCAAATTACTGTTTTGTTCCAATTTTAGCAGAAAACCAATCTACCCTGTATCGTTCCAATTTTAGAAAAAAACAAATTACTGTATTGTTCCAATTTTAGCAGAAAACCAATCTACCCTGTATCGTTCCAATTTTTGAAAAAAACAAATTACTGTATTGTTCCAATTTTAGGAAACAAACTAATCTACTCTATCGTTCCAATTTTAGAAAAAAATTAACCTACTGTTTCGTTCCAATTTTAGCAGAAAATCAATCTACTCTGTATCGTTCCAATTTTTGAAAAAAAAAATTACTGTTTCGTTCCAATTTTAGCAGAAAAACAATCTACTCTGTATCGTTCCAATTTTAGGAAAAAAACAAATTACTGTATTGTTCCAATTTTAGGAAACAAACTAATCTACTCTGTATCGTTCCAATTTTAGAAAAAAACAAATTACTGTTTCGTTCCAATTTTAGCAGAAAACCAATCTACTCTGTATCGTTCCAATTTTAGAAAAAAACAAATTACTGTTTCGTTCCAATTTTAGCAGAAAAACAATCTACTCTGTATCGTTCCAATTTTAGGAAAAAAACAAATTACTGTATTGTTCCAATTTTAGGAAACAAACTAATCTACTCTGTATCGTTCAAATTTTAGAAAAAACGAATTACTGTTTCGTTCCAATGTTAGCAGAAAACCAATCTACTCTGTATCGTTCCAATTTTAGAAAAAAACAAATTACTGTTTCGTTCCAATTTTAGCAGAAAAACAATCTACTCTGTATCGTTCCAATTTTAGGAAAAAAACAAATTACTGTATTGTTCCAATTTTAGGAAACAAACTAATCTACTCTGTATCGTTCCAATTTTAGAAAAAACGAATTACTGTTTCGTTCCAATTTTAGCAGAAAACCAATCTACTCTGTATCGTTCCAATTTTAGAAAAAAACAAATTAAAGTTTCGTTCCAATTTTAGCTGAAAACCAATCTACTCTGTATCGTTCCAATTTTAGAAAAAAAATAATTTTGTTCCAATTTTAGCAGAAAACCAATCTACTCTGTATCGTTCCAATTTTAGAAAATAATTTTGTTCCAATTTTAGCAGAAAACTAATCTACTCTATCGTTCCAATTTTAGAAAAAAATTAACCTACTGTATCGTTCCAATTTTAGAAAAAAACAAATTACTGTTTCGTTCCAATTTGAGCAGAAAACCAATCTACTCTGTATCGTTCCAATTTTAGAAAAAAACAAATTACTGTTTCGTTCCAATTTTAGCAGAAAACCAATCTACTCTGTATCGTTCCAATTTTAGAAAAAAACAAATGACTGTATTGTTCCAAATTTTAGCAGAAAACCAATCTACTCTGTATCGTTCCAATTTTTGAAAAAAACAAATTACTGTATTGTTCCAATTTTAGGAAACAAACTAATCTACTCTGTATCGTTCCAATTTTAGAAAAAAACAAATTACTGTTTCGTTCCAATTTTAGCAGAAAAACAATCTACTCTGTATCGTTCCAATTTTAGGAAAAAAACAAATTACTGTATTGTTCCAATTTTAGGAAACAAACTAATCTACTCTGTATCGTTCCAATTTTAGAAAAAAAATAACCTACTGTATCGTTCCAATTTTAGAAAAAAACAAATTACTGTTTCGTTCCAATTTTAGGAAACAAACTAATCTACTCTGTATCGTTCCAATTTTAGAAAAAAACAAATTACTGTTTCGTTCCAATTTTAGCAGAAAACCAATCTACTCTGTATCGTTCCAATTTTAGAAAAAAACAAATTACTGTATTGTTCCAATTTTAGCAGAAAACCAATCTACTCTGTATCGTTCCAATTTTAGAAAAAAACAAATTACTGTTTCGTTCCAATTTTAGCAGAAAAACAATCTACTCTGTATCGTTCCAATTTTAGGAAAAAAACAAATTACTGTATTGTTCCAATTTTAGGAAACAAACTAATCTACTCTGTATCGTTCCAATTTTAGAAAAAAACAAATTACTGTTTCGTTCCAATTTTAGCAGAAAACCAATCTACTCTGTATCGTTCCAATTTTAGAAAAAAACAAATTACTGTTTCGTTCCAATTTTAGCAGAAAACCAATCTACTCTGTATCGTTCCAATTTTAGAAAAAACCAAATTACTGTTTTGTTCCAATTTTAGCAGAAAACCAATCTACCCTGTATCGTTCCAATTTTAGAAAAAAACAAATTACTGTATTGTTCCAATTTTAGCAGAAAACCAATCTACCCTGTATCGTTCCAATTTTTGAAAAAAACAAATTACTGTATTGTTCCAATTTTAGGAAACAAACTAATCTACTCTATCGTTCCAATTTTAGAAAAACATTAACCTACTGTTTCGTTCCAATTTTAGCAGAAAATCAATCTACTCTGTATCGTTCCAATTTTTGAAAAAAAAAATTACTGTTTCGTTCCAATTTTAGCAGAAAAACAATCTACTCTGTATCGTTCCAATTTTAGGAAAAAAACAAATTACTGTATTGTTCCAATTTTAGGAAACAAACTAATCTACTCTGTATCGTTCCAATTTTAGAAAAAAACAAATTACTGTTTCGTTCCAATTTTAGCAGAAAACCAATCTACTCTGTATCGTTCCAATTTTAGAAAAAAACAAATTACTGTTTCGTTCCAATTTTAGCAGAAAAACAATCTACTCTGTATCGTTCCAATTTTAGGAAAAAAACAAATTACTGTATTGTTCCAATTTTAGGAAACAAACTAATCTACCCTGTATCGTTCAAATTTTAGAAAAAAAATAATTTTGTTCCAATTTTAGCAGAAAACCAATCTACTCTGTATCGTTCCAATTTTAGAAAATAATTTTGTTCCAATTTTAGCAGAAAACTAATCTACTCTATCGTTCCAATTTTAGAAAAAAATTAACCTACTGTTTCGTTCCAATTTTAGCAGAAAACCAATCTACTCTGTATCGTTCCAATTTTTGATAAAAACAAATTACTGTTTCGTTCTAATTTTAGCAGAAAACCAATCTACTCTGTATCGTTCCAATTTTAGAAAAAAACAAATTACTGTTTCGTTCCAATTTTAGCAGAAAAACAATCTACTCTGTATCGTTCCAATTTTAGGAAAAAAACAAATTACTGTATTGTTCCAATTTTAGGAAACAAACTAATCTACCCTGTTTCGTTCCAATTTTAGCAGAAAACCAATCTACTCTGTATCGTTCCAATTTTTGAAAAAAACAAATTACTGTTTCGTTCCAATTTTAGCAGAAAAACAATCTACTCTGTATCGTTCCAATTTTAGGAAAAAAACAAATTACTGTATTGTTCCAATTTTAGGAAACAAACTAATCTACTCTGTATCGTTCCAATTTTAGAAAAAAACAAATTACTGTTTCGTTCCAATTTTAGAAAAAAACAAATTACTGTTTCGTTCCAATTTTAGCAGAAAAACAATCTACTCTGTATCGTTCCAATTTTAGGAAAAAAACAAATTACTGTATTGTTCCAATTTTAGGAAACAAACTAATCTACTCTGTATCGTTCCAATTTTAGAAAAAACGAATTACTGTTTCGTTCCAATTTTAGCAGAAAACCAATCTACTCTGTATCGTTCCAATTTTAGAAAAAAACAAATTACTGTTTCGTTCCAATTTTAGCAGAAAACCAATCTACTCTGTATCGTTCCAATTTTAGAAAAAAACAAATTACTGTTTTGTTCCAATTTTAGCAGAAAACCAATCTACCCTGTATCGTTAAAAAATAATTTTGTTCCAATTTTAGCAGAAAACCAATCTACTCTGTATCGTTCCAATTTTAGAAAAAAACAAATTACTGTTTTGTTCCAATTTTAGCAGAAAACCAATCTACCCTGTATCGTTCCAATTTTAGAAAAAAAATAATTTTGTTCCAATTTTAGCAGAAAACCAATCTACTCTGTATCGTTCCAATTTTAGAAAATAATTTTGTTCCAATTTTAGCAGAAAACTAATCTACTCTATCGTTCCAATTTTAGAAAAAAATTAACCTACTGTTTCGTTCCAATTTTAGCAGAAAACTAATCTACTCTGTATCGTTCCAATTTTAGGAAAAAAACAAATTACTGTATTGTTCCAATTTTAGGAAACAAACTAATCTACTCTGTATCGTTCCAATTTTAGAAAAAAACAAATTACTGTTTCGTTCCAATTTTAGCAGAAAACCAATCTACTCTGTATCGTTCCAATTTTAGAAAAAAACAAATTACTGTTTCGTTCCAATTTTAGCAGAAAACCAATCTACTCTGTATCGTTCCATTTTTAGAAAAAAACAAATTACTGTTTTGTTCCAATTTTAGCAGAAAACCAATCTACCCTGTATCGTTCCAATTTTAGAAAAAAAATAATTTTGTTCCAATTTTAGCAGAAAACCAATCTACTCTGTATCGTTCCAATTTTAGAAAAAAACAAATTACTGTTTTGTTCCAATTTTAGCAGAAAACCAATCTACCCTGTATCGTTCCAATTTTAGAAAAAAAAAAAAATTGTGCCAATTTTAGCAGAAAACCAATCTACTCTGTATCGTTCCAATTTTAGAAAAAAATTTACCTACTGTTTCGTTCCAATTTTAGCAGAAAACCAATCTACTCTGTATCGTTCCAATTTTTGAAAAAAACAAATTACTGTATGGTTCCAATTTTAGGAAACAAACTAATCTACTCTGTATCGTTCAAATTTTAGAAAAAACGAATTACTGTTTCGTTCCAATTTTAGCAGAAAACCAATCTACTCTGTATCGTTCCAATTTTAGAAAAAAACAAATTACTGTTTCGTTCCAATTTTAGCAGAAAAACAATCTACTCTGTATCGTTCCAATTTTAGGAAAAAAACAAATTACTGTATTGTTCCAATTTTAGGAAACAAACTAATCTACTCTGTATCGTTCCAATTTTAGAAAAAACGAATTACTGTTTCGTTCCAATTTTAGCAGAAAACCAATCTACTCTGTATCGTTCCAATTTTAGAAAAAAACAAATTACTGTTTCGTTCCAATTTTAGCAGAAAACCAATCTACTCTGTATCGTTCCAATTTTAGAAAAAAACAAATTACTGTTTTGTTCCAATTTTAGCAGAAAACCAATCTACCCTGTATCGTTCCAATTTTAGAAAAAAAATAATTTTGTTCCAATTTTAGCAGAAAACCAATCTACTCTGTATCGTTCCAATTTTAGAAAACAACATTTCTACTGTTTTGTTCCAATGTTAGCAGAAAACTAATCTACTCTGTATCGTTCCAATTTTAGAAAAAAATGTATCTACTGTTTCGTTCCAATTTTAGAAAAAACTAATCTACTGTATCGTTCCAATTTTAGCAGAAAACCAATCTACTCTGTATCGTTCCAATTTTAGAAAAACCGAATTACTGTTTCGTTCCAATTTTAGCAGAAAACCAATCTACTCTGTATCGTTCCAATTTTAGAAAAAAACGAATTACTGTTTCGTTCCAATTTTAGCAGAAAACCAATCTACTCTGTATCGTTCCAATTTTAGAAAAAAACAAATTACTGTATTGTTCCAATTTTAGAAAAAAACAAATTACTGTTTTGTTCCAATTTTAGCAGAAAACCAATCTACCCTGTATCGTTCCAATTTTAGAAAAAAACAAATTACTGTATTGTTCCAATTTTAGCAGAAAACCAATCTACTCTGTATCGTTCCAATTTTTGAAAAAAACAAATTACTGTATTGTTCCAATTTTAGGAAACAAACTAATCTACTCTGTATCGTTCAAATTTTTAGAAAAAACGAATTACTGTTTCGTTCCAATTTTAGCAGAAAACCAATCTACTCTGTATCGTTCCAATTTTAGAAAAAAACTAATTACTGTATTGTTCCAATTTTAGCAGAAAACCAATCTACTCTGTATCGTTCCAATTTTTGAAAAAAACAAATTACTGTATTGTTCCAATTTTAGGAAACAAACTAATCTACTCTGTATCGTTCAAATTTTAGAAAAAACGAATTACTGTTTCGTTCCAATGTTAGCAGAAAACCAATCTACTCTGTATCGTTCCAATTTTAGAAAAAAACAAATTACTGTTTCGTTCCAATTTTAGCAGAAAAACAATCTACTCTGTATCGTTCCAATTTTAGGAAAAAAACAAATTACTGTATTGTTCCAATTTTAGGAAACAAACTAATCTACTCTGTATCGTTCCAATTTTAGAAAAAACGAATTACTGTTTCGTTCCAATTTTAGCAGAAAACCAATCTACTCTGTATCGTTCCAATTTTAGAAAAAAACAAATTAAAGTTTCGTTCCAATTTTAGCTGAAAACCAATCTACTCTGTATCGTTCCAATTTTAGAAAAAAAATAATTTTGTTCCAATTTTAGCAGAAAACCAATCTACTCTGTATCGTTCCAATTTTAGAAAATAATTTTGTTCCAATTTTAGCAGAAAACTAATCTACTCTATCGTTCCAATTTTAGAAAAAAATTAACCTACTGTATCGTTCCAATTTTAGAAAAAAACAAATTACTGTTTCGTTCCAATTTGAGCAGAAAACCAATCTACTCTGTATCGTTCCAATTTTAGAAAAAAACAAATTACTGTTTCGTTCCAATTTTAGCAGAAAACCAATCTACTCTGTATCGTTCCAATTTTAGAAAAAAACAAATGACTGTATTGTTCCAAATTTTAGCAGAAAACCAATCTACTCTGTATCGTTCCAATTTTTGAAAAAAACAAATTACTGTATTGTTCCAATTTTAGGAAACAAACTAATCTACTCTGTATCGTTCCAATTTTAGAAAAAAACAAATTACTGTTTCGTTCCAATTTTAGCAGAAAAACAATCTACTCTGTATCGTTCCAATTTTAGGAAAAAAACAAATTACTGTATTGTTCCAATTTTAGGAAACAAACTAATCTACTCTGTATCGTTCCAATTTTAGAAAAAAATTAACCTACTGTATCGTTCCAATTTTAGAAAAAAACAAATTACTGTTTCGTTCCAATTTTAGGAAACAAACTAATCTACTCTGTATCGTTCCAATTTTAGAAAAAAACAAATTACTGTTTCGTTCCAATTTTAGCAGAAAACCAATCTACTCTGTATCGTTCCAATTTTAGAAAAAAACAAATTACTGTATTGTTCCAATTTTAGCAGAAAACCAATCTACTCTGTATCGTTCCAATTTTTGAAAAAAACAAATTACTGTATTGTTCCAATTTTAGGAAACAAACTAATCTACTCTGTATCGTTCCAATTTTAGAAAAAACGAATTACTGTTTCGTTCCAATTTTAGCAGAAAACCAATCTACTCTGTATCGTTCCAATTTTAGAAAAAAACAAATTACTGTTTCGTTCCAATTTTAGCAGAAAAACAATCTACTCTGTATCGTTCCAATTTTAGGAAAAAAACAAATTACTGTATTGTTCCAATTTTAGGAAACAAACTAATCTACTCTGTATCGTTCCAATTTTAGAAAAAACGAATTACTGTTTCGTTCCAATTTTAGCAGAAAACCAATCTACTCTGTATCGTTCCAATTTTAGAAAAAAAATAATTTTGTTCCAATTTTAGCAGAAAACCAATCTACTCTGTATCGTTCCAATTTTAGAAAATAATTTTGTTCCAATTTTAGCAGAAAACTAATCTACTCTATCGTTCCAATTTTAGAAAAAAATTAACCTACTGTTTCGTTCCAATTTTAGCAGAAAACTAATCTACTCTGTATCGTTCCAATTTTAGAAAACAACAAATCTACTGTTTTGTTCCAATGTTAGCAGAAAACTAATCTACTCTGTATCGTTCCAATTTTAGAAAAAAATGTATCTACTGTTTCGTTCCAATTTTAGAAAAAACTAATCTACTGTATCGTTCCAATTTTAGCAGAAAACCAATCTACTCTGTATCGTTCCAATTTTAGAAAAAAACAAATTACTGTTTTGTTCCAATTTTAGCAGAAAACCAATCTACTCTGTCTCGTTCCAATTTTAGAAAAAAACTAATTACTGTTTTGTTCCAATTTTAGCAGAAAACCAATCTACTCTGTATCGTTCCAATTTTAGAAAAAACAAATTACTGTTTCGTTCCAATTTTAGCAGAAAACCAATCTACTCTGTATCGTTCCAATTTTTGAAAAAAACAAATTACTGTATTGTTCCAATTTTAGGAAACAAACTAATCTACTCTGTATCGTTCCAATTTTAGAAAAAACGAATTACTGTTTCGTTCCAATTTTAGCAGAAAACCAATCTACTCTGTATCGTTCCAATTTTAGAAAAAAACAAATTACTGTTTCGTTCCAATTTTAGGAAATAAACTAATCTACTCTGTATCGTTCCAATTTTAGAAAAACCGAATTACTGTTTCGTTCCAATTTTAGCAGAATACCAATCTACTCTGTATCGTTCCAATTTTAGAAAAAAACAAATTACTGTTTCGTTCCAATTTTAGCAGAAAACCAATCTACTCTGTATCGTTCCAATTTTAGAAAAAACCAAATTACTGTTTTGTTCCAATTTTAGCAGAAAACCAATCTACCCTGTATCGTTCCAATTTTAGAAAAAAACAAATTACTGTATTGTTCCAATTTTAGCAGAAAACCAATCTACTCTGTATCGTTCCAATTTTTGAAAAAAACAAATTACTGTATTGTTCCAATTTTAGGAAACAAACTAATCTACTCTGTATCGTTCAAATTTTAGAAAAAACGAATTACTGTTTCGTTCCAATTTTAGCAGAAAACCAATCTACTCTGTATCGTTCCAATTTTAGAAAAAAACAAATTACTGTTTCGTTCCAATTTTTGCAGAAAAACAATCTACTCTGTATCGTTCCAATTTTAGGAAAAAAACAAATTACTGTTTCGTTCCAATTTTAGCAGAAAACCAATCTACTCTGTATCGTTCCAATTTTAGAAAAAACCAAATTACTGTTTTGTTCCAATTTTAGCAGAAAACCAATCTACCCTGTATCGTTCCAATTTTAGAAAAAAACAAATTACTGTATTGTTCCAATTTTAGCAGAAAACCAATCTACTCTGTCTCGTTCCAATTTTAGAAAAAAACGAATTACTGTTTTGTTCCAATTTTAGCAGAAAACCAATCAACTCTGTATCGTTCCAATTTTAGAAAAAACAAATTACTGTTTCGTTCCAATTTTAGCAGAAAACCAATCTACTCTGTATCGTTCCAATTTTTGAAAAAAACAAATTACTGTATTGTTCCAATTTTAGGAAACAAACTAATCTACTCTGTATCGTTCAAATTTTAGAAAAAACGAATTACTGTTTCGTTCCAATTTTAGCAGAAA
Source organism: Protomyctophum bolini (assembly GCF_963924005.1). Lineage (NCBI taxonomy): Eukaryota > Metazoa > Chordata > Actinopteri > Myctophiformes > Myctophidae > Protomyctophum > Protomyctophum bolini. The sequence goes on along the minus strand of NW_027665471.1, from coordinate 158,556 downwards.
ACCAATCTACTCTGTATCGTTCCAATTTTAGAAAAAAACAAATTACTGTTTCGTTCCAATTTTTGCAGAAAAACAATCTACTCTGTATCGTTCCAATTTTAGGAAAAAAACAAATTACTGTATTGTTCCAATTTTAGGAAACAAACTAATCTACTCTGTATCGTTCAAATTTTAGAAAAAACGAATTACTGTTTCGTTCCAATTTTAGCAGAAAACCAATCTACTCTGTCTCGTTCCAATTTTAGAAAAAAACGAATTACTGTTTTGTTCCAATTTTAGCAGAAAACCAATCAACTCTGTATCGTTCCAATTTTAGAAAAAACAAATTACTGTTTCGTTCCAATTTTAGCAGAAAACCAATCTACTCTGTATCGTTCCAATTTTAGAAAAAAACAAATTACTGTTTTGTTCCAATTTTAGCAGAAAACCAATCTACCCTGTATCGTTCCAATTTTAGAAAAAAACAAATTACTGTATTGTTCCAATTTTAGCAGAAAACCAATCTACTCAGTATCGTTCCAATTTTTGAAAAAAACAAATTACTGTATTGTTCCAATTTTAGGAAACAAACTAATCTACTCTGTATCGTTCCAATTTTAGAAAAAACAAATTACTGTTTCGTTCCAATTTTAGGAAACAAACTAATCTACTCTGTATCGTTCCAATTTTAGAAAAAACGAATTACTGTTTCGTTCCAATTTTAGCAGAAAACCAATCTACTCTGTATCGTTCCAATTTTAGAAAAAAACAAATTACTGTTTCGTTCCAATTTTAGCAGAAAACCAATCTACTCTGTATCGTTCCAATTTTAGAAAAAAACAAATTACTGTATTGTTCCAATTTTAGGAAACAAACTAATCTACTCTGTATCGTTCCAATTTTAGAAAAAACGAATTACTGTTTCGTTCCAATTTTAGCAGAAAACCAATCTACTCTGTATCGTTCCAATTTTAGAAAAAAACAAATTACTGTTTCGTTCCAATTTTAGCAGAAAACCAATCTACTCTGTATCGTTCCAATTTTAGAAAAAAACAAATTACTGTTTCGTTCCAATTTTAGCAGAAAACCAATCTACTCTGTATCGTTCCAATTTTAGAAAAAAACAAATTACTGTTTTGTTCCAATTTTAGCAGAAAACCAATCTACCCTGTATCGTTCCAATTTTAGAAAAATAATAATTTTGTTCCAATTTTAGCAGAAAACCAATCTACTCTGTATCGTTCCAATTTTAGAAAATAATTTTGTTCCAATTTTAGCAGAAAACTAATCTACTCTATCGTTCCAATTTTAGAAAAAAATTAACCTACTGTTTCGTTCCAATTTTAGCAGAAAACCAATCTACTCTGTATCGTTCCAATTTTTGAAAAAAACAAATTACTGTTTCGTTCCAATTTTAGCAGAAAAACAATCTACTCTGTATCGTTCCAATTTTAGAAAAAAAAAAAAATTGTTCCAATTTTAGCAGAAAACCAATCTACTCTGTATCGTTCCAATTTTAGAAAAAAACAAATTACTGTTTTGTTCCAATTTTAGCAGAAAACCAATCTACTCTGTCTCGTTCCAATTTTAGAAAAAAACGAATTACTGTTTTGTTCCAATTTTAGCAGAAAACCAATCTACTCTGTCTCGTTCCAATTTTAGAAAAAAACGAATTACTGTTTTGTTCCAATTTTAGCAGAAAACCAATCTACTCTGTATCGTTCCAATTTTAGAAAAAACAAATTACTGTTTCGTTCCAATTTTAGCAGAAAACCAATCTACTCTGTATCGTTCCAATTTTTGAAAAAAACAAATTACTGTATTGTTCCAATTTTAGGAAACAAACTAATCTACTCTGTATCGTTCCAATTTTAGAAAAAACGAATTACTGTTTCGTTCCAATTTTAGCAGAAAACCAATCTACTCTGTATCGTTCCAATTTTAGAAAAAAACAAATTACTGTTTCGTTCCAATTTTAGGAAATAAACTAATCTACTCTGTATCGTTCCAATTTTAGAAAAAAACAAATTACTGTTTCGTTCCAATTTTAGCAGAAAAACAATCTACTCTGTATCGTTCCAATTTTAGGAAAAAAACAAATTACTGTATTGTTCCAATTTTAGGAAACAAACTAATCTACTCTGTATCGTTCCAATTTTAGAAAAAACGAATTACTGTTTCGTTCCAATTTTAGCAGAAAACCAATCTACTCTGTATCGTTCCAATTTTAGAAAAAAACAAATTACTGTTTCGTTCCAATTTTAGCTGAAAACCAATCTACTCTGTATCGTTCCAATTTTAGAAAAAAAATAATTTTGTTCCAATTTTAGCAGAAAACCAATCTACTCTGTATCGTTCCAATTTTAGAAAATAATTTTGTTCCAATTTTAGCAGAAAACTAATCTACTCTATCGTTCCAATTTTAGAAAAAAATTAACCTACTGTTTCGTTCCAATTTTAGCAGAAAACTAATCTACTCTGTATCGTTCCAATTTTAGAAAACAACAAATCTACTGTTTTGTTCCAATGTTAGCAGAAAACTAATCTACTCTGTATCGTTCCAATTTTAGAAAAAAATGTATCTACTGTTTCGTTCCAATTTTAGAAAAGACTAATCTACTGTATCGTTCCAATTTTAGCAGAAAACCAATCTACTCTGTATCGTTCCAATTTTAGAAAAAAACGAATTACTGTTTTGTTCCAATTTTAGCAGAAAACCAATCTACTCTGTCTCGTTCCAATTTTAGAAAAAAACGAATTACTGTTTTGTTCCAATTTTAGCAGAAAACCAATCTACTCTGTATCGTTCCAATTTTAGAAAAAACAAATTACTGTTTCGTTCCAATTTTAGCAGAAAACCAATCTACTCTGTATCGTTCCAATTTTTGAAAAAAACAAATTACTGTATTGTTCCAATTTTAGGAAACAAACTAATCTACTCTGTATCGTTCCAATTTTAGAAAAAACGAATTACTGTTTCGTTCCAATTTTAGCAGAAAACCAATCTACTCTGTATCGTTCCAATTTTAGAAAAAAACAAATTACTGTTTCGTTCCAATTTTAGGAAATAAACTAATCTACTCTGTATCGTTCCAATTTTAGAAAAACCGAATTACTGTTTCGTTCCAATTTTAGCAGAAAACCAATCTACTCTGTATCGTTCCAATTTTAGAAAGAAACTAATTACTGTTTCGTTCCAATTTTAGCAGAAAACCAATCTACTCTGTATCGTTCCAATTTTAGAAAAAAACAAATTACTGTTTCGTTCCAATTTTAGCAGAAAACAAATCTACTCTGTATCGTTCCAATTTTAGAAAAAAACAAATTACTGTTTTGTTCCAATTTTAGCAGAAAACCAATCTACCCTGTATCGTTCCAATTTTAGAAAAAAACAAATTACTGTATTGTTCCAATTTTAGCAGAAAACCAATCTACTCTGTATCGTTCCAATTTTTGAAAAAAACAAATTACTGTATTGTTCCAATTTTAGGAAACAAACTAATCTACTCTGTATCGTTCAAATTTTAGAAAAAACGAATTACTGTTTCGTTCCAATTTTAGCAGAAAACCAATCTACTCTGTATCGTTCCAATTTTAGAAAAAAACAAATTACTGTTTCGTTCCAATTTTAGCAGAAAAACAATCTACTCTGTATCGTTCCAATTTTAGGAAAAAAACAAATTACTGTATTGTTCCAATTTTAGGAAACAAACTAATCTACTCTGTATCGTTCAAATTTTAGAAAAAACGAATTACTGTTTCGTTCCAATTTTAGCAGAAAACCAATCTACTCTGTCTCGTTCCAATTTTAGAAAAAAACGAATTACTATTTTGTTCCAATTTTAGCAGAAAATCAATCAACTCTGTATCGTTCCAATTTTAGAAAAAACAAATTACTGTTTCGTTCCATTTTTAGCAGAAAACCAATCTACTCTGTATCGTTCCAATTTTAGAAAAAAACAAATTACTGTTTTGTTCCAATTTTAGCAGAAAACCAATCTACTCTGTATCGTTCCAATTTTAGAAAAAAACAAATTACTGTTTTGTTCCAATGTTAGCAGAAAACTAATCTACTCTGTATCGTTCAAATTTTAGAAAAAAATGTATCTACTGTTTCGTTCCAATTTTAGAAAAAACTAATCTACTATATCGTTCCAATTTTAGCAGAAAACCAATCTACTCTGTATCGTTCCAATTTTAGAAAAAAACGAATTACTGTTTTGTTCCAATTTTAGCAGAAAACCAATCTACTCTGTCTCGTTCCAATTTTAGAAAAAAACGAATTACTGTTTTGTTCCAATTTTAGCAGAAAACCAATCTACTCTGTCTCGTTCCAATTTTAGAAAAAAACGAATTACTGTTTTGTTCCAATTTTAGCAGAAAACCAATCTACTCTGTATCGTTCCAATTTTAGAAAAAACAAATTACTGTTTCGTTCCAATTTTAGCAGAAAACCAATCTACTCTGTATCGTTCCAATTTTTGAAAAAAACAAATTACTGTATTGTTCCAATTTTAGGAAACAAACTAATCTACTCTGTATCGTTCCAATTTTAGAAAAAACGAATTACTGTTTCGTTCCAATTTTAGCAGAAAACCAATCTACTCTGTATCGTTCCAATTTTAGAAAAAAACAAATTACTGTTTCGTTCCAATTTTAGGAAATAAACTAATCTACTCTGTATCGTTCCAATTTTAGAAAAACCGAATTACTGTTTCGTTCCAATTTTAGCAGAAAACCAATCTACTCTGTATCGTTCCAATTTTAGAAAAAAACTAATTACTGTTTCGTTCCAATTTTAGCAGAAAACCAATCTACTCTGTATCGTTCCAATTTTAGAAAAAAACAAATTACTGTTTCGTTCCAATTTTAGCAGAAAACAAATCTACTCTGTATCGTTCCAATTTTAGAAAAAAACAAATTACTGTTTTGTTCCAATTTTAGCAGAAAACCAATCTACCCTGTATCGTTCCAATTTTAGAAAAAAACGAATTACTGTATTGTTCCAATTTTAGCAGAAAACCAATCTACTCTGTATCGTTCCAATTTTTGAAAAAAACAAATTACTGTATTGTTCCAATTTTAGGAAACAAACTAATCTACTCTGTATCGTTCAAATTTTAGAAAAAACGAATTACTGTTTCGTTCCAATCTTAGCAGAAAACCAATCTACTCTGTATCGTTCCAATTTTAGAAAAAAACAAATTACTGTTTTGTTCCAATTTTAGCAGAAAAACAATATACTCTGTATCGTTCCAATTTTAGGAAAAAAACAAATTACTGTATTGTTCCAATTTTAGGAAACAAACTAATCTACTCTGTATCGTTCCAATTTTAGAAAAAACTAATTACTGTTTCGTTCCAATTTTAGCAGAAAACCAATCTACTCTGTATCGTTCCAATTTTAGAAAAAAACAAATTACTGTTTCGTTCCAATTTTAGCTGAAAACCAATCTACTCTGTATCGTTCCAATTTTAGAAAAAAAATAATTTTGTTCCAATTTTAGCAGAAAACCAATCTACTCTGTATCGTTCCAATTTTAGAAAATAATTTTGTTCCAATTTTAGCAGAAAACTAATCTACTCTATCGTTCCAATTTTAGAAAAAAATTAACCTACTGTTTCGTTCCAATTTTAGCAGAAAACTAATCTACTCTGTATCGTTCCAATTTTAGAAAAAAACAAATTACTGTTTCGTTCCAATTTTAGCAGAAAACCAATCTACTCTGTATCGTTCCAATTTTAGAAAAAAACAAATTACTGTTTCGTTCCAATTTTAGCAGAAAACCAATCTACTCTGTATCGTTCCAATTTTAGAAAAAAACATATTACTGTTTCGTTCCAATTTTAGCAGAAAACCAATCTACTCTGTATCGTTCCAATTTTTGAAAAAAACAAATTACTGTATTGTTCCAATTTTAGGAAACAAACTAATCTACTCTGTATCGTTCCAATTTTAGAAAAAACGAATTACTGTTTCGTTCCAATTTTAGCAGAAAACCAATCTACTCTGTATCGTTCCAATTTTAGAAAAAAACAAATTACTGTTTCGTTCCAATTTTAGCAGAAAAACAATCTACTCTGTATCGTTCCAATTTTAGGAAAAAAACAAATTACTGTATTGTTCCAATTTTAGGAAACAAACTAATCTACTCTGTATCGTTCCAATTTTAGAAAAAACGAATTACTGTTTCATTCCAATTTTAGCAGAAAACCAATCTACTCTGTATCGTTCTAATTTTAGAAAAAAAACAAATTACTGTTTCGTTCCAATTTTAGCTGAAAACCAATCTACTCTGTATCGTTCCAATTTTAGAAAAAAAATAATTTTGTTCCAATTTTAGCAGAAAACCAATCTACTCTGTATCGTTCCAATTTTAGAAAAAAACATATTACTGTTTCGTTCCAATTTTAGCAGAAAACCAATCTACTCTGTATCGTTCCAATTTTTGAAAAAAACAAATTACTGTATTGTTCCAATTTTAGGAAACAAACTAATCTACTCTGTATCGTTCCAATTTTAGAAAAAAACAAATTACTGTTTCGTTCCAATTTTAGCAGAAAACCAATCTACTCTGTATCGTTCCAATTTTAGAAAAAAACAAATTACTGTTTCGTTCCAATTTTAGCAGAAAAACAATCTACTCTGTATCGTTCCAATTTTAGGAAAAAAAACAAATTACTGTATTGTTCCAATTTTAGGAAACAAACTAATCTACTCTGTATCGTTCCAATTTTAGAAAAAACGAATTACTGTTTCGTTCCAATTTTAGCAGAAAACCAATCTACTCTGTATCGTTCCAATTTTAGAAAAAAACAAATTACTGTTTCGTTCCAATTTTAGCAGAAAACCAATCTACTCTGTATCGTTCCAATTTTAGAAAAAAACAAATTACTGTTTCGTTCCAATTTTAGCAGAAAACAAATCTACTCTGTATCGTTCCAATTTTAGAAAAAAACAAATTACTGTTTTGTTCCAATTTTAGCAGAAAACCAATCTACCCTGTATCGTTCCAATTTTAGAAAAAAAATAATTTTGTTCCAATTTTAGCAGAAAACCAATCTACTCTGTATCGTTCCAATTTTAGAAAATAATTTTGTTCCAATTTTAGCAGAAAACTAATCTACTCTATCGTTCCAATTTTAGAAAAAAATTAACCTACTGTTTCGTTCCAATTTTAGCAGAAAACTAATCTACTCTGTATCGTTCCAATTTTAGAAAACAACAAATCTACTGTTTTGTTCCAATGTTAGCAGAAAACTAATCTACTCTGTATCGTTCCAATTTTAGAAAAAAATGTATCAACTGTTTCGTTCCAATTTTAGAAAAAACTAATCTACTGTATCGTTCCAATTTTAGCAGAAAACCAATCTACTCTGTATCGTTCCAATTTTAGAAAAACCGAATTACTGTTTCGTTCCAATTTTAGCAGAAAACCAATCTACTCTGTATCGTTCCAATTTTAGAAAAAAACGAATTACTGTTTCGTTCCAATTTTAGCAGAAAACCAATCTACTCTGTATCGTTCCAATTTTAGAAAAAAACAAATTACTGTTTCGTTCCAATTTTAGCAGAAAACCAATCTACTCTGTATCGTTCCAATTTTAGAAAAAAACAAATTACTGTTTTGTTCCAATTTTAGCAGAAAACCAATCTACTCTGTATCGTTCCAATTTTAGAAAAAAACAAATTACTGTTTCGTTCCAATTTTAGCAGAAAACCAATGTACTCTGTATCGTTCCAATTTTAGAAAAAAACAAATTACTGTTTCGTTCCAATTTTAGCAGAAAACCAATCTACTCTGTATCGTTCCAATTTTAGAAAAAAACAAATTACTGTTTCGTTCCAATTTTAGCAGAAAACCAATCTACTCTGTATCGTTCCAATTTTAGAAAAAAAATAATTTTGTTCCAATTTTAGCAGAAAACCAATCTACTCTGTATCGTTCCAATTTTAGAAAATAATTTTGTTCCAATTTTAGCAGAAAACTAATCTACTCTATCGTTCCAATTTTAGAAAAAAATTAACCTACTGTTTCGTTCCAATTTTAGCAGAAAACCAATCTACTCTGTATCGTTCCAATTTTTGAAAAAAACAAATTACTGTTTCGTTCCAATTTTAGCAGAAAAACAATCTACTCTGTATCGTTCCAATTCTAGGAAAAAAACAAATTACTGTATTGTTCCAATTTTAGGAAACAAACTAATCTACTCTGTATCGTTCCAATTTTAGCAGAAAACCAATCTACTCTGTATCGTTCCAATTTTAGAAAAAAACAAATTACTGTTTTGTTCCAATTTTAGCAGAAAACCAATCTACCCTGTATCGTTCCAATTTTAGAAAGAAAATAATTTCGTTCCAATTTTAGCAGAAAACCAATCTACTCTGTATCGTTCCAATTTTAGAAAAAAACAAATTACTGTTTCGTTCCAATTTTAGCAGAAAACCAATCTACTCTGTATCGTTCCAATTTTAGAAAAAAACAAATTACTGTTTCGTTCCAATTTTAGCAGAAAACCAATCTACTCTGTATCGTTCCAATTTTAGAAAAAAACAAATTACTGTTTCGTTCCAATTTTAGCAGAAAACCAATCTACTCTGTATCGTTCCAATTTTAGAAAAAAACAAATTACTGTTTTGTTCCAATTTTAGCAGAAAACCAATCTACCCTGTATCGTTCCAATTTTAGAAAAAAAATAATTTTGTTCCAATTTTAGCAGAAAACCAATCTACTCTGTATCGTTCCAATTTTAGAAAAAAACAAATTACTGTTTTGTTCCAATTTTAGCAGAAAACCAATCTACCCTGTATCGTTCCAATTTTAGAAAATAACAAATTACTGTATTGTTCCAATTTTAGCAGAAAACCAATCTACTCTGTATCGTTCCAATTTTTGAAAAAAACAAATTACTGTATTGTTCCAATTTTAGGAAACAAACTAATCTACTCTGTATCGTTCAAATTTTAGAAAAAACGAATTACTGTTTCGTTCCAATTTTAGCAGAAAACCAATCTACTCTGTATCGTTCCAATTTTAGAAAAAAACAAATTACTGTTTCGTTCCAATTTTAGCAGAAAACCAATCTACTCTGTATCGTTCCAATTTTAGAAAAAAACAAATTACTGTTTCGTTCCAATTTTAGCAGAAAACCAATCTACTCTGTATCGTTCCAATTTTAGAAAAAACCAAATTACTGTTTTGTTCCAATTTTAGCAGAAAACCAATCTACCCTGTATCGTTCCAATTTTAGAAAAAAACAAATTACTGTATTGTTCCAATTTTAGCAGAAAACCAATCTACTCTGTATCGTTCCAATTTTTGAAAAAAACAAATTACTGTATTGTTCCAATTTTAGGAAACAAACTAATCTACTCTGTATCGTTCAAATTTTAGAAAAAACGAATTACTGTTTCGTTCCAATTTTAGCAGAAAACCAATCTACTCTGTATCGTTCCAATTTTAGAAAAAAACAAATTACTGTTTCGTTCCAATTTTAGCAGAAAAACAATCTACTCTGTATCGTTCCAATTTTAGGAAAAAAACAAATTACTGTATTGTTCCAATTTTAGGAAACAAACTAATCTACTCTGTATCGTTCCAATTTTAGAAAAAACGAATTACTGTTTCGTTCCAATTTTAGCAGAAAACCAATCTACTCTGTATCGTTCCAATTTTAGAAAAAAACAAATTACTGTTTCGTTCCAATTTTAGCAGAAAACCAATCTACTCTGTATCGTTCCAATTTTAGAAAAAAACAAATTACTGTTTCGTTCCAATTTTAGCAGAAAACCAATCTACTCTGTATCGTTCCAATTTTAGAAAAAAACAAATTACTGTTTCGTTCCAATTTTAGCAGAAAACCAATCTACTCTGTATCGTTCCAATTTTAGAAAAAAACAAATTACTGTTTTGTTCCAATTTTAGCAGAAAACCAATCTACTCTGTATCGTTCCAATTTTAGAAAAAAACAAATTACTGTTTCGTTCCAATTTTAGCAGAAAACCAATGTACTCTGTATCGTTCCAATTTTAGAAAAAAACAAATTACTGTTTCGTTCCAATTTTAGCAGAAAACCAATCTACTCTGTATCGTTCCAATTTTAGAAAAAAACAAATTACTGTTTCGTTCCAATTTTAGCAGAAAACCAATCTACTCTGTATCGTTCCAATTTTAGAAAAAAAATAATTTTGTTCCAATTTTAGCAGAAAACCAATCTACTCTGTATCGTTCCAATTTTAGAAAATAATTTTGTTCCAATTTTAGCAGAAAACTAATCTACTCTATCGTTCCAATTTTAGAAAAAAATTAACCTACTGTTTCGTTCCAATTTTAGCAGAAAACCAATCTACTCTGTATCGTTCCAATTTTTGAAAAAAACAAATTACTGTTTCGTTCCAATTTTAGCAGAAAAACAATCTACTCTGTATCGTTCCAATTCTAGGAAAAAAACAAATTACTGTATTGTTCCAATTTTAGGAAACAAACTAATCTACTCTGTATCGTTCCAATTTTAGCAGAAAACCAATCTACTCTGTATCGTTCCAATTTTAGAAAAAAACAAATTACTGTTTCGTTCCAATTTTAGCAGAAAACCAATCTACTCTGTATCGTTCCAATTTTAGAAAAAAACAAATTACTGTTTCGTTCCAATTTTAGCAGAAAACCAATCTACTCTGTATCGTTCCAATTTTAGAAAAAAACAAATTACTGTTTTGTTCCAATTTTAGCAGAAAACCAATCTACCCTGTATCGTTCCAATTTTAGAAAGAAAATAATTTCGTTCCAATTTTAGCAGAAAACCAATCTACTCTGTATCGTTCCAATTTTAGAAAAAAACAAATTACTGTTTCGTTCCAATTTTAGCAGAAAACCAATCTACTCTGTATCGTTCCAATTTTAGAAAAAAAATAATTTTGTTCCAATTTTAGCAGAAAACCAATCTACTCTGTATCGTTCCAATTTTAGAAAATAATTTTGTTCCAATTTTAGCAGAAAACTAATCTACTCTATCGTTCCAATTTTAGAAAAATATTAACCTACTGTTTCGTTCCAATTTTAGCAGAAAACCAATCTACTCTGTATCGTTCCAATTTTTGAAAAAAACAAATTACTGTTTCGTTCCAATTTTAGCAGAAAAACAATCTACTCTGTATCGTTCCAATTCTAGGAAAAAAACAAATTACAGTATTGTTCCAATTTTAGGAAACAAACTAATCTACTCTGTATCGTTCCAATTTTAGAAAAAAATGTATCTACTGTTTCGTTCCAATTTTAGAAAAAACTAATCTACTGTATCGTTCCAATTTTAGCAGAAAACCAATCTACTCTGTATCGTTCCAATTTTAGAAAAACCGAATTACTGTTTCGTTCCAATTTTAGCAGAAAACCAATCTACTCTGTATCGTTCCAATTTTAGAAAAAAACTAATTACTGTTTCGTTCCAATTTTAGCAGAAAACCAATCTACTCTGTATCGTTCCAATTTTAGAAAAAAACAAATTACTGTTTCGTTCCAATTTTAGCAGAAAAACAATCTACCCTGTATCGTTCCAATTTTAGAAAAAAACAAATTACTGTATTGTTCCAATTTTAGCAGAAAACCAATCTACTCTGTATCGTTCCAATTTTTGAAAAAAACAAATTACTGTATTGTTCCAATTTTAGGAAAAAAACAAATTACTGTATTGTTCCAATTTTAGGAAACAAACTAATCTACTCTGTATCGTTCCAATTTTAGAAAAAACGAATTACTGTTTCGTTCCAATTTTAGCAGAAAACCAATCTACTCTGTATCGTTCCAATTTTAGAAAAAAACAAATTACTGTTTCGTTCCAATTTTAGCAGAAAACCAATCTACTCTGTATCGTTCCAATTTTAGAAAAAAACAAATTACTGTTTTGTTCCAATTTTAGCAGAAAACCAATCTACCCTGTATCGTTCCAATTTTAGAAAGAAAATAATTTTGTTCCAATTTTAGCAGAAAACCAATCTACTCTGTATCGTTCCAATTTTAGAAAAAAACAAATTACTGTTTTGTTCCAATTTTAGCAGAAAACCAATCTACCCTGTATCGTTCCAATTTTAGAAAAAAAATAATTTTGTTCCAATTTTAGCAGAAAACCAATCTACTCTGTATCGTTCCAATTTTAGAAAATAATTTTGTTCCAATTTTAGCAGAAAACCAATCTACTCTGTATCGTTCCAATTTTTGAAAAAAACAAATTACTGTATTGTTCCAATTTTAGGAAACAAACTAATCTACTCTGTATCGTTCAAATTTTAGAAAAAACGAATTACTGTTTCGTTCCAATTTTAGCAGAAAACCAATCTACTCTGTATCGTTCCAATTTTAGAAAAAAACAAATTACTGTTTCGTTCCAATTTTAGCAGAAAAACAATCTACTCTGTATCGTTCCAATTTTAGGAAAAAAACAAATTACTGTATTGTTCCAATTTTAGGAAACAAACTAATCTACTCTGTATCGTTCCAATTTTAGAAAAAACGAATTACTGTTTCGTTCCAATTTTAGCAGAAAACCAATCTACTCTGTATCGTTCCAATTTTAGAAAAAAACAAATTACTGTTTCGTTCCAATTTTAGCAGAAAACCAACCTACTCTGTATCGTTCCAATTTTAGAAAAAAACAAATTACTGTTTCGTTCCAATTTTAGCAGAAAAACAATCTACTCTGTATCGTTCCAATTTTAGGAAAAAAACAAATTACTGTATTGTTCCAATTTTAGGAAACAAACTAATCTACCCTGTATCGTTCCAATTTTAGAAAAAAAATAATTTTGTTCCAATTTTAGCAGAAAACCAATCTACTCTGTATCGTTCCAATTTTAGAAAATAATTTTGTTCCAATTTTAGCAGAAAACTAATCTACTCTATCGTTCCAATTTTAGAAAAAAATTAACCTACTGTTTCGTTCCAATTTTAGCAGAAAACCAATCTACTCTGTATCGTTCCAATTTTTGAAAAAAACAAATTACTGTTTCGTTCCAATTTTAGCAGAAAAACAATCTACTCTGTATCGTTCCAATTTTAGAAAAAAACAAATTACTGTTTTGTTCCAATTTTAGCAGAAAACCAATCTACCCTGTATCGTTCCAATTTTAGAAAAAAAATAATTTTGTTCCAATTTTAGCAGAAAACCAATCTACTCTGTATCGTTCCAATTTTAGAAAAAAACAAATTACTGTTTTGTTCCAATTTTAGCAGAAAACCAATCTACCCTGTATCGTTCCAATTTTAGAAAAAAAAAAATGTTGTTCCAATTTTAGCAGAAAACCAATCTACTCTGTATCGTTCCAATTTTAGAAAATAATTTTGTTCCAATTTTAGCAGAAAACTAATCTACTCTATCGTTCCAATTTTAGAAAAAAATTAACCTACTGTTTCGTTCCAATTTTAGCAGAAAACCAATCTACTCTGTATCGTACCAATTTTTGAAAAAAACAAATTACTGTATGGTTCCAATTTTAGGAAACAAACTAATCTACTCTGTATCGTTCAAATTTTAGAAAAAACGAATTACTGTTTCGTTCCAATTTTAGCAGAAAACCAATCTACTCTGTATCGTTCCAATTTTAGAAAAAAACAAATTACTGTTTCGTTCCAATTTTAGCAGAAAAACAATCTACTCTGTATCGTTCCAATTTTAGGAAAAAAACAAATTACTGTATTGTTCCAATTTTAGGAAACAAACTAATCTACTCTGTATCGTTCCAATTTTAGAAAAAACGAATTACTGTTTCGTTCCAATTTTAGCAGAAAACCAATCTACTCTGTATCGTTCCAATTTTAGAAAAAAATTAACCTACTGTTTCGTTCCAATTTTAGCAGAAAACTAATCTACTCTGTATCGTTCCAATTTTAGAAAACAACAAATTACTGTATTGTTCCAATTTTAGGAAACAAACTAATCTACTCTGTATCGTTCCAATTTTAGAAAAAACTAATTACTGTTTCGTTCCAATTTTAGCAGAAAACCAATCTACTCTGTATCGTTCCAATTTTAGAAAAAAACAAATTACTGTTTCGTTCCAATTTTAGCAGAAAACCAATCTACTCTGTATCGTTCCAATTTTAGAAAAAAACAAATTACTGTTTCGTTCCAATTTTAGCAGAAAACCAATCTACTCTGTATCGTTCCAATTTTAGAAAAAAACAAATTACTGTTTTGTTCCAATTTTAGCAGAAAACCAATCTACCCTGTATCGTTCCAATTTTAGAAAAAAAATAATTTTGTTCCAATTTTAGCAGAAAACCAATCTACTCTGTATCGTTCCAATTTTAGAAAATAATTTTGTTCCAATTTTAGCAGAAAACTAATCTACTCTATCGTTCCAATTTTAGAAAAAAATTAACCTACTGTTTCGTTCCAATTTTAGCAGAAAACCAATCTACTCTGTATCGTACCAATTTTTGAAAAAAACAAATTACTGTATGGTTCCAATTTTAGGAAACAAACTAATCTACCCTGTATCGTTCCAATTTTAGAAAAAAAAAAATGTTGTTCCAATTTTAGCACAAAACCAATCTACTCTGTATCGTTCCAATTTTAGAAAATAATTTTGTTCCAATTTTAGCAGAAAACTAATCTACTCTATCGTTCCAATTTTAGAAAAAAATTAACCTACTGTTTCGTTCCAATTTTAGCAGAAAACCAATCTACTCTGTATCGTACCAATTTTAAAAAAAAACAAATTACTGTATGGTTCCAATTTTAGGAAACAAACTAATCTACTCTGTATCGTTCAAATTTTAGAAAAAACGAATTACTGTTTCGTTCCAATTTTAGCAGAAAACCAATCTACTCTGTATCGTTCCAATTTTAGAAAAAAACAAATTACTGTTTCGTTCCAATTTTAGCAGAAAAACAATCTACTCTGTATCGTTCCAATTTTAGGAAAAAAACAAATTACTGTATTGTTCCAATTTTAGGAAACAAACTAATCTACTCTGTATCGTTCCAATTTTAGAAAAAACGAATTACTGTTTCGTTCCAATTTTAGCAGAAAACCAATCTACTCTGTATCGTTCCAATTTTAGAAAAAAATTAACCTACTGTTTCGTTTCAATTTTAGCAGAAAACTAATCTACTCTGTATCGTTCCAATTTTAGAAAACAACAAATTACTTTATTGTTCCAATTTTAGGAAACAAACTAATCTACTCTGTATCGTTCCAATTTTAGAAAAAACGAATTACTGTTTCGTTCCAATTTTAGCAGAAAACCAATCTACTCTGTATCGTTCCAATTTTAGAAAAAAACAAATTACTGTTTCGTTCCAATTTTAGCAGAAAACCAATCTACTCTGTATCGTTCCAATTTTAGAAAAAAACAAATTACTGTTTTGTTCCAATTTTAGCAGAAAACCAATCTACCCTGTATCGTTCCAATTTTAGAAAAAAAAAAATTTTGTTCCAATTTTAGCAGAAAACCAATCTACTCTGTATCGTTCCAATTTTAATAAATAATTTTGTTCCAATTTTAGCAGAAAACTAATCTACTCTATCGTTCCAATTTTAGAAAAAAATTAACCTACTGTTTCGTTCCAATTTTAGCAGAAAACCAATCTACTCTGTATCGTACCAATTTTTGAAAAAAACAAATTACTGTATGGTTCCAATTTTAGGAAACAAACTAATCTACTCTGTATCGTTCAAATTTTAGAAAAAACGAATTACTGTTTCGTTCCAATTTTAGCAGAAAACCAATCTACTCTGTATCGTTCCAATTTTAGAAAAAAACAAATTACTGTATTGTTCCAATTTTAGGAAACAAACTAATCTACTCTGTATCGTTCCAATTTTAGAAAAAACGAATTACTGTTTCGTTCCAATTTTAGCAGAAAACCAATCTACTCTGTATCGTTCCAATTTTAGAAAAAAATTAACCTACTGTTTCGTTCCAATTTTAGCAGAAAACTAATCTACTCTGTATCGTTCCAATTTTAGAAAACAACAAATTACTGTATTGTTCCAATTTTAGGAAACAAACTAATCTACTCTGTATCGTTCCAATTTTAGAAAAAACTAATTACTGTTTCGTTCCAATTTTAGCAGAAAACCAATCTACTCTGTATCGTTCCAATTTTAGAAAAAAACAAATTACTGTTTCGTTCCAATTTTAGCAGAAAACCAATCTACTCTGTATCGTTCCAATTTTAGAAAAAAACAAATTACTGTTTCGTTCCAATTTTAGCAGAAAACCAATCTACTCTGTATCGTTCCAATTTTAGAAAAAAACAAATTACTGTTTTGTTCCAATTTTAGCAGAAAACCAATCTACCCTGTATCGTTCCAATTTTAGAAAAAAAATAATTTTGTTCCAATTTTAGCAGAAAACCAATCTACTCTGTATCGTTCCAATTTTAGAAAATAATTTTGTTCCAATTTTAGCAGAAAACTAATCTACTCTATCGTTCCAATTTTAGAAAAAAATTAACCTACTGTTTCGTTCCAATTTTAGCAGAAAACCAATCTACTCTGTATAGTTCCAATTTTAGAAAAAAACAAATTACTGTTTTGTTCCAATTTTAGCAGAAAACCAATCTACCCTGTATCGTTCCAATTTTAGAAAAAAAAATAATTTTGTTCCAATTTTAGCAGAAAACCAATCTACTCTGTATCGTTCCAATTTTAGAAAATAATTTTGTTCCAATTTTAGCAGAAAACTAATCTACTCTATCGTTCCAATTTTAGAAAAAAATTAACCTACTGTTTCGTTCCAATTTTAGCAGAAAACCAATCTACTCTGTATCGTTCCAATTTTAGAAAAAAACAAATTACTGTTTCGTTCCAATTTTAGCAGAAAAACAATCTACTCTGTATCGTTCCAATTTTAGGAAAAAAACAAATTACTGTATTGTTCCAATTTTAGGAAACAAACTAATCTACTCTGTATCGTTCCAATTTTAGAAAAAACTAATTACTGTTTCGTTCCAATTTTAGCAGAAAACCAATCTACTCTGTATCGTTCCAATTTTAGAAAAAAACAAATTACTGTTTCGTTCCAATTTTAGCAGAAAACCAATCTACCCTGTATCGTTCCAATTTTAGAAAAAAACAAATTACTGTATTGTTCCAATTTTAGCAGAAAACCAATCTACTCTGTATCGTTCCAATTTTTGAAAAAAACAAATTACTGTATTGTTCCAATTTTAGGAAACAAACTAATCTACTCTGTATCGTTCAAATTTTAGAAAAAACAAATTACTGTTTCGTTCCAATTTTAGCAGAAAACCAATCTACTCTGTATCGTTCCAATTTTAGGAAAAAAACAAATTACTGTATTGTTCCAATTTTAGGAAACAAACTAATCTACTCTGTATCGTTCCAATTTTAGAAAAAACTAATTACTGTTTCGTTCCAATTTTAGCAGAAAACCAATCTACTCTGTATCGTTCCAATTTTAGAAAAAAACAAATTACTGTTTTGTTCCAATTTTAGCAGAAAACCAATCTACCCTGTATCGCTCCAATTTTAGAAAAAAACAAATTACTGTATTGTTCCAATTTTAGCAGAAAACCAATCTACTCTGTATCGTTCCAATTTTTGAAAAAAACAAATTACTGTTTTGTTCCAATTTTAGCAGAAAACCAATCTACCCTGTATCGTTCCAATTTTAGAAAAAAACAAATTACTGTATTGTTCCAATTTTAGCAGAAAACCAATCTACTCTGTATCGTTCAAATTTTTAGAAAAAACGAATTACTGTTTCGTTCCAATTTTAGCAGAAAACCAATCTACTCTGTATCGTTCCAATTTTAGAAAAAAACAAATTACTGTTTCGTTCCAATTTTAGCAGAAAAACAATCTACTCTGTATCGTTCCAATTTTAGGAAAAAAACAAATTACTGTATTGTTCCAATTTTAGCAGAAAACCAATCTACTCTGTATCGTTCCAATTTTAGAAAAAACCAAATTACTGTTTTGTTCCAATTTTAGCAGAAAACCAATCTACCCTGTATCGTTCCAATTTTAGAAAAAAACAAATTACTGTATTGTTCCAATTTTAGCAGAAAACCAATCTACTCTGTATCGTTCCAATTTTTGAAAAAAACAAATTACTGTATTGTTCCAATTTTAGGAAACAAACTAATCTACTCTGTATCGTTCAAATTTTAGAAAAAACAAATTACTGTTTCGTTCCAATTTTAGCAGAAAACCAATCTACTCTGTATCGTTCCAATTTTAGAAAAAAACAAATTACTGTTTCGTTCCAATTTTAGCAGAAAAACAATCTACTCTGTATCGTTCCAATTTTAGGAAAAAAACAAATTACTGTATTGTTCCAATTTTAGGAAACAAACTAATCTACTCTGTATCGTTCCAATTTTAGAAAAAACTAATTACTGTATTGTTCCAATTTTAGGAAACAAACTAATCTACTCTGTATCGTTCCAATTTTAGAAAAAACTAATTACTGTTTCGTTCCAATTTTAGCAGAAAACCAATCTACTCTGTATCGTTCCAATTTTAGAAAAAAACAAATTACTGTTTCGTTCCAATTTTAGCAGAAAAACAATCTACTCTGTATCGTTCCAATTTTAGGAAAAAAACAAATTACTGTATTGTTCCAATTTTAGGAAACAAACTAATCTACTCTGTATCGTTCCAATTTTAGAAAAAACTAATTACTGTTTCGTTCCAATTTTAGCAGAAAACCAATCTACTCTGTATCGTTCCAATTTTAGAAAAAAACAAATTACTGTTTCGTTCCAATTTTAGCAGAAAACCAATCTACTCTGTATCGTTCCAATTTTAGAAAAAAACAAATTACTGTTTCGTTCCAATTTTAGCAGAAAACCAATCTACTCTGTATCGTTCCAATTTTAGAAAAAAACAAATTACTGTTTTGTTCCAATTTTAGCAGAAGACCAATCTACCCTGTATCGTTCCAATTTTAGAAAAAAAAATAATTTTGTTCCAATTTTAGCAGAAAACCAATCTACTCTGTATCGTTCCAATTTTAGAAAAAAACAAATTACTGTTTCGTTCCAATTTTAGCAGAAAACCAATCTACTCTGTATCGTTCCAATTTTAGAAAAAAACAAATTACTGTTTCGTTCCAATTTTAGCAGAAAACCAATCTACTCTGTATCGTTCCAATTTTAGAAAAAAACAAATTACTGTTTTGTTCCAATTTTAGCAGAAAACCAATCTACCCTGTATCGTTCCAATTTTAGAAAAAAAATAATTTTGTTCCAATTTTAGCAGAAAACCAATCTACTCTGTATCGTTCCAATTTTAGAAAATAATTTTGTTCCAATTTTAGCAGAAAACTAATCTACTCTGTATCGTTCCAATTTTAGAAAACAACAAATCTACTGTTTTGTTCCAATGTTAGCAGAAAACTAATCTACTCTGTATCGTTCCAATTTTAGAAAAAAATGTATCTACTGTTTCGTTCCAATTTTAGAAAAAACTAATCTACTGTATCGTTCCAATTTTAGCAGAAAACCAATCTACTCTGTATCGTTCCAATTTTAGAAAAACCGAATTACTGTTTCGTTCCAATTTTAGCAGAAAACCAATCTACTCTGTATCGTTCCAATTTTAGAAAAAAACAAATTACTGTTTTGTTCCAATTTTAGCAGAAAACCAATCTACCCTGTATCGTTCCAATTTTAGAAAAAAACAAATTACTGTATTGTTCCAATTTTAGCAGAAAACCAATCTACTCTGTATCGTTCCAATTTTTGAAAAAAACAAATTACTGTATTGTTCCAATTTTAGGAAACAAACTAATCTACTCTGTATCGTTCAAATTTTAGAAAAAACAAATTACTGTTTCGTTCCAATTTTAGCAGAAAACCAATCTACTCTGTATCGTTCCAATTTTAGAAAAAAACAAATTACTGTTTCGTTCCAATTTTAGCAGAAAAACAATCTACTCTGTATCGTTCCAATTTTAGGAAAAAAACAAATTACTGTATTGTTCCAATTTTAGGAAACAAACTAATCTACTCTGTATCGTTCCAATTTTAGAAAAAACTAATTACTGTTTCGTTCCAATTTTAGCAGAAAACCAATCTACTCTGTATCGTTCCAATTTTAGAAAAAAACAAATTACTGTTTCGTTCCAATTTTAGCAGAAAACCAATCTACCCTGTATCGTTCCAATTTTAGAAAAAAACAAATTACTGTATTGTTCCAATTTTAGCAGAAAACCAATCTACTCTGTATCGTTCCAATTTTAGAAAAAAACAAATTACTGTATTGTTCCAATTTTAGGAAACAAACTAATCTACTCTGTATCGTTCAAATTTTAGAAAAAACTAATTACTGTTTCGTTCCAATTTTAGCAGAAAACCAATCTACTCTGTATCGTTCCAATTTTAGAAAAAAACAAATTACTGTTTCGTTCCAATTTTAGCAGAAAAACAATCTACTCTGTATCGTTCCAATTTTAGGAAAAAAACAAATTACTGTATTGTTCCAATTTTAGGAAACAAACTAATCTACTCTGTATCGTTCCAATTTTAGAAAAAAACAAATTACTGTTTCGTTCCAATTTTAGCAGAAAACCAATCTACTCTGTATCGTTCCAATTTTAGAAAAAAACAAATTACTGTTTCGTTCCAATTTTAGCAGAAAACCAATCTACTCTGTATCGTTCCAATTTTAGAAAAAAACAAATTACTGTTTTGTTCCAATTTTAGCAGAAAACCAATCTACCCTGTATCGTTCCAATTTTAGAAAAAAAAAAAAATTGTTCCAATTTTAGCAGAAAACCAATCTACTCTGTATCGTTCCAATTTTAGAAAAAAACAAATTACTGTTTCGTTCCAATTTTAGCAGAAAACCAATCTACCCTGTATCGTTCCAATTTTAGAAAAAAACAAATTACTGTTTCGTTCCAATTTTAGCAGAAAACCAATCTACTCTGTATCGTTCCAATTTTAGAAAAAAACTAATTACTGTTTCGTTCCAATTTTAGCAGAAAACCAATCTACTCTGTATCGTTCCAATTTTAGAAAAAAACAAATTACTGTTTCGTTCCAATTTTAGCAGAAAACCAATCTACTCTGTATCATTCCAATTTTAGAAAAAAACAAATTACTGTTTCGTTCCAATTTTAGCAGAAAACCAATCTACTCTGTATCGTTCCAATTTTAGAAAAAAACAAATTACTGTTTTGTTCCAATTTTAGCAGAAAACCAATCTACCCTGTATCGTTCCAATTTTAGAAAAAAAATAATTTTGTTCCAATTTTAGCAGAAAACCAATCTACTCTGTATCGTTCCAATTTTAGAAAATCATTTTGTTCCAATTTTAGCAGAAAACTAATCTACTCTATTGTTCCAATTTTAGAAAAAAAATAACCTACTGTTTCGTTCCAATTTTAGCAGAAAACTAATCTACTCTGTATCGTTCCAATTTTAGAAAACAACAAATCTACTGTTTTGTTCCAATGTTAGCAGAAAACGAATCTACTCTGTATCGTTCCAATTTTAGAAAAAAATGTATCTACTGTTTCGTTCCAATTTTAGAAAAAACTAATCTACTGTATCGTTCCAATTTTAGCAGAAAACCAATCTACTCTGTATCGTTCCAATTTTAGAAAAAAACTAATTACTGTTTCGTTCCAATTTTAGCAGAAAACCAATCTACTCTGTATCGTTCCAATTTTAGAAAAAAACAAATTACTGTTTCGTTCCAATTTTAGCAGAAAACCAATCTACTCTGTATCGTTCCAATTTTAGAAAAAAACAAATTACTGTTTTGTTCCAATTTTAGCAGAAAACCAATCTACCCTGTATCGTTCCAATTTTAGAAAAAAACAAATTACTGTATTGTTCCAATTTTAGCAGAAAACCAATCTACTCTGTATCGTTCCAATTTTTGAAAAAAACAAATTACTGTATTGTTCCAATTTTAGGAAACAAACTAATCTACTCTGTATCGTTCAAATTTTAGAAAAAACAAATTACTGTTTCGTTCCAATTTTAGCAGAAAACCAATCTACTCTGTATCGTTCCAATTTTAGAAAAAAACAAATTACTGTTTCGTTCCAATTTTAGCAGAAAAACAATCTACTCTGTATCGTTCCAATTTTAGGAAAAAAACAAATTACTGTATTGTTCCAATTTTAGGAAACAAACTAATCTACTCTGTATCGTTCCAATTTTAGAAAAAACGAATTACTGTTTCGTTCCAATTTTAGCAGAAAACCAATCTACTCTGTATCGTTCCAATTTTAGAAAAAAACAAATTAAAGTTTCGTTCCAATTTTAGCTGAAAACCAATCTACTCTGTATCGTTCCAATTTTAGAAAATAATTTTGTTCCAATTTTAGCAGAAAACTAATCTACTCTATCGTTCCAATTTTAGAAAAAGATTAACCTACTGTATCGTTCCAATTTTAGAAAAAAACAAATTACTGTTTCGTTCCAATTTGAGCAGAAAACCAATCTACTCTGTATCGTTCCAATTTTAGAAAAAAACAAATTACTGTATTGTTCCAATTTTAGCAGAAAACCAATCTACTCTGTATCGTTCCAATTTTTGAAAAAAACAAATTACTGTATTGTTCCAATTTTAGGAAACAAACTAATCTACTCTGTATCGTTCCAATTTTAGAAAAAACGAATTACTGTTTCGTTCCAATTTTAGCAGAAAACCAATCTACTCTGTATCGTTCCAATTTTAGAAAAAAACAAATTACTGTTTCGTTCCAATTTTAGCAGAAAAACAATCTACTCTGTATCGTTCCAATTGTAGGAAAAAAACAAATTACTGTATTGTTCCAATTTTAGGAAACAAACTAATCTACTCTGTATCGTTCCAATTTTAGAAAAAACGAATTACTGTTTCGTTCCAATTTTAGCAGAAAACCAATCTACTCTGTATCGTTCCAATTTTAGAAAAAAAATAATTTTGTTCCAATTTTAGCAGAAAACTAATCTACTCTGTATCGTTCCAATTTTAGAAAATAATTTTGTTCCAATTTTAGCAGAAAACTAATCTACTCTATCGTTCCAATTTTAGAAAAAAATTAACCTACTGTTTCGTTCCAATTTTAGCAGAAAACTAATCTACTCTGTATCGTTCCAATTTTAGAAAACAACAAATCTACTGTTTTGTTCCAATGTTAGCAGAAAACTAATCTACTCTGTATCGTTCCAATTTTAGAAAAAAATGTATCTACTGTTTCGTTCCAATTTTAGAAAAAACTAATCTACTGTATCGTTCCAATTTTAGCAGAAAACCAATCTACTCTGTATCGTTCCAATTTTAGAAAAAAACGAATTACTGTTTTGTTCCAATTTTAGCAGAAAACCAATCTACTCTGTCTCGTTCCAATTTTAGAAAAAAACGAATTACTGTTTTGTTCCAATTTTAGCAGAAAACCAATCTACTCTGTATCGTTCCAATTTTAGAAAAAACAAATTACTGTTTCGTTCCAATTTTAGCAGAAAACCAATCTACTCTGTATCGTTCCAATTTTTGAAAAAAACAAATTACTGTATTGTTCCAATTTTAGGAAACAAACTAATCTACTCTGTATCGTTCCAATTTTAGAAAAAAACAAATTACTGTTTCGTTCCAATTTTAGCAGAAAACCAATCTACTCTGTATCGTTCCAATTTTAGAAAAAAACAAATTACTGTATTGTTCCAATTTTAGCAGAAAACCAATCTACTCTGTATCGTTCCAATTTTTGAAAAAAACAAATTACTGTATTGTTCCAATTTTAGGAAACAAACTAATCTACTCTGTATCGTTCCAATTTTAGAAAAAACGAATTACTGTTTCGTTCCAATTTTAGCAGAAAACCAATCTACTCTGTATCGTTCCAATTTTTGAAAAAAACAAATTACTGTTTCCTTCCAATTTTAGCAGAAAAACAATCTACTCTGTATCGTTCCAATTTTAGGAAAAAAAACAAATTACTGTATTGTTCCAATTTTAGGAAACAAACTAATCTACTCTGTATCGTTCCAATTTTAGAAAAAACGAATTACTGTTTCGTTCCAATTTTAGCAGAAAACCAATCTACTCTGTATCGTTCCAATTTTAGAAAAAAAATAATTTTGTTCCAATTTGAGCAGAAAACCAATCTACTCTGTATCGTTCCAATTTTAGAAAATAATTTTGTTCCAATTTTAGCAGAAAACTAATCTACTCTATCGTTCCAATTTTAGAAAAAAATTAACCTACTGTTTCGTTCCAATTTTAGCAGAAAACTAATCTACTCTGTATCGTTCCAATTTTAGAAAACAACAAATCTACTGTTTTGTTCCAATGTTAGCAGAAAACTAATCTACTCTGTATCGTTCCAATTTTAGAAAAAAATGTATCTACTGTTTCGTTCCAATTTTAGAAAAAACTAATCTACTGTATCGTTCCAATTTTAGCAGAAAACCAATCTACTCTGTATCGTTCCAATTTTAGAAAAAAACGAATTACTGTTTTGTTCCAATTTTAGCAGAAAACCAATCTACTCTGTCTCGTTCCAATTTTAGAAAAAAACGAATTACTGTTTTGTTCCAATTTTAGCAGAAAACCAATCTACTCTGTATCGTTCCAATTTTAGAAAAAACAAATTACTGTTTCGTTCCAATTTTAGCAGAAAACCAATCTACTCTGTATCGTTCCAATTTTTGAAAAAAACAAATTACTGTATTGTTCCAATTTTAGGAAACAAACTAATCTACTCTGTATCGTTCCAATTTTAGAAAAAAACAAATTACTGTTTCGTTCCAATTTTAGCAGAAAACCAATCTACTCTGTATCGTTCCAATTTTAGAAAAAAACAAATTACTGTATTGTTCCAATTTTAGCAGAAAACCAATCTACTCTGTATCGTTCCAATTTTTGAAAAAAACAAATTACTGTATTGTTCCAATTTTAGGAAACAAACTAATCTACTCTGTATCGTTCCAATTTTAGAAAAAACGAATTACTGTTTCGTTCCAATTTTAGCAGAAAACCAATCTACTCTGTATCGTTCCAATTTTTGAAAAAAACAAATTACTGTTTCCTTCCAATTTTAGCAGAAAAACAATCTACTCTGTATCGTTCCAATTTTAGGAAAAAAAACAAATTACTGTATTGTTCCAATTTTAGGAAACAAACTAATCTACTCTGTATCGTTCCAATTTTAGAAAAAACGAATTACTGTTTCGTTCCAATTTTAGCAGAAAACCAATCTACTCTGTATCGTTCCAATTTTAGAAAAAAAATAATTTTGTTCCAATTTGAGCAGAAAACCAATCTACTCTGTATCGTTCCAATTTTAGAAAATAATTTTGTTCCAATTTTAGCAGAAAACTAATCTACTCTATCGTTCCAATTTTAGAAAAAAATTAACCTACTGTTTCGTTCCAATTTTAGCAGAAAACTAATCTACTCTGTATCGTTCCAATTTTAGAAAACAACAAATCTACTGTTTTGTTCCAATGTTAGCAGAAAACTAATCTACTCTGTATCGTTCCAATTTTAGAAAAAAATGTATCTACTGTTTCGTTCCAATTTTAGAAAAAACCAATCTACTGTATCGTTCCAATTTTAGCAGAAAACCAATCTACTCTGTATCGTTCCAATTTTAGAAAAACCGAATTACTGTTTCGTTCCAATTTTAGCAGAAAACCAATCTACTCTGTATCGTTCCAATTTTAGAAAAAAACGAATTACTGTTTCGTTCCAATTTTAGCAGAAAACCAATCTACTCTGTATCGTTCCAATTTTAGAAAAAAACAAATTACTGTTTCGTTCCAATTTTAGCAGAAAACCAATCTACTCTGTATCGTTCCAATTTTAGAAAAAAACAAATTACTGTTTTGTTCCAATTTTAGCAGAAAACCAATCTACTCTGTCTCGTTCCAATTTTAGAAAAAAACGAATTACTGTTTTGTTCCAATTTTAGCAGAAAACCAATCTACTCTGTATCGTTCCAATTTTAGAAAAAACAAATTACTGTTTCGTTCCAATTTTAGCAGAAAACCAATCTACTCTGTATCGTTCCAATTTTTGAAAAAAACAAATTACTGTATTGTTCCAATTTTAGGAAACAAACTAATCTACTCTGTATCGTTCCAATTTGAGAAAAAACGAATTACTGTTTCGTTCCAATTTTAGCAGAAAACCAATCTACTCTGTATCGTTCCAATTTTAGAAAAAAACAAATTACTGTTTCGTTCCAATTTTAGCAGAAAAACAATCTACTCTGTATCGTTCCAATTTTAGGAAAAAAACAAATTACTGTATTGTTCCAATTTTAGGAAACAAACTAATCTACTCTGTATCGTTCCAATTTTAGAAAAAAACAAATTACTGTTTCGTTCCAATTTTAGCAGAAAACCAATCTACTCTGTATCGTTCCAATTTTAGAAAAAAACAAATTACTGTTTCGTTCCAATTTTAGCAGAAAACCAATCTACTCTGTATCGTTCCAATTTTAGAAAAAAACAAATTACTGTTTTGTTCCAATTTTAGCAGAAAACCAATCTACCCTGTATCGTTCCAATTTTAGAAAAAAAAAAATTGTTCCAATTTTAGCAGAAAACCAATCTACTCTGTATCGTTCCAATTTTAGAAAAAAACAAATTACTGTTTCGTTCCAATTTTAGCAGAAAACCAATCTACTCTGTATCGTTCCAATTTTAGAAAAACCGAATTACTGTTTCGTTCCAATTTTAGCAGAAAACCAATCTACTCTGTATCGTTCCAATTTTAGAAAAAAACTAATTACTGTTTCGTTCCAATTTTAGCAGAAAACCAATCTACTCTGTATCGTTCCAATTTTAGAAAAAAACAAATTACTGTTTCGTTCCAATTTTAGCAGAAAACCAATCTACTCTGTATCGTTCCAATTTTAGAAAAAAACAAATAACTGTTTTGTTCCAATTTTAGCAGAAAACCAATCTACCCTGTATCGTTCCAATTTTAGAAAAAAACAAATTACTGTATTGTTCCAATTTTAGCAGAAAACCAATCTACTCTGTATCGTTCCAATTTTTGAAAAAAACAAATTACTGTATTGTTCCAATTTTAGGAAACAAACTAATCTACTCTGTATCGTTCAAATTTTAGAAAAAACGAATTACTGTTTCGTTCCAATTTTAGCAGAAAACCAATCTACTCTGTATCGTTCCAATTTTAGAAAAAAACAAATTACTGTTTCGTTCCATTTTTAGCAGAAAACCAATCTACTCTGTATCGTTCCAATTTTAGAAAAAAACAAATTACTGTATTGTTCCAATTTTAGCAGAAAACCAATCTACTCTGTATCGTTCCAATTTTTGAAAAAAACAAATTACTGTATTGTTCCAATTTTAGGAAACAAACTAATCTACTCTGTATCGTTCCAATTTTAGAAAAAACGAATTACTGTTTCGTTCCAATTTTAGCAGAAAACCAATCTACTCTGTATCGTTCCAATTTTAGAAAAAAACAAATTACTGTTTCGTTCCAATTTTAGCAGAAAAACAATCTACTCTGTATCGTTCCAATTGTAGGAAAAAAACAAATTACTGTATTGTTCCAATTTTAGGAAACAAACTAATCTACTCTGTATCGTTCCAATTTTAGAAAAAACGAATTACTGTTTCGTTCCAATTTTAGCAGAAAACCAATCTACTCTGTATCGTTCCAATTTTAGAAAAAAAATAATTTTGTTCCAATTTTAGCAGAAAACCAATCTACTCTGTATCGTTCCAATTTTAGAAAATAATTTTGTTCCAATTTTAGCAGAAAACTAATCTACTCTATCGTTCCAATTTTAGAAAAAAATTAACCTACTGTTTCGTTCCAATTTTAGCAGAAAACGAATCTACTCTGTATCGTTCCAATTTTAGAAAACAACAAATCTACTGTTTTGTTCCAATGTTAGCAGAAAACTAATCTACTCTGTATCGTTCCAATTTTAGAAAAAAATGTATCTACTGTTTCGTTCCAATTTTAGAAAAAACTAATCTACTGTATCGTTCCAATTTTAGCAGAAAACCAATCTACTCTGTATCGTTCCAATTTTAGAAAAAAACGAATTACTGTTTTGTTCCAATTTTAGCAGAAAACCAATCTACTCTGTCTCGTTCCAATTTTAGAAAAAAACGAATTACTGTTTTGTTCCAATTTTAGCAGAAAACCAATCTACTCTGTATCGTTCCAATTTTAGAAAAAACAAATTACTGTTTCGTTCCAATTTTAGCAGAAAACCAATCTACTCTGTATCGTTCCAATTTTTGAAAAAAACAAATTACTGTATTGTTCCAATTTTAGGAAACAAACTAATCTACTCTGTATCGTTCCAATTTTAGAAAAAAACAAATTACTGTTTCGTTCCAATTTTAGCAGAAAACCAATCTACTCTGTATCGTTCCAATTTTAGAAAAAAACAAATTACTGTATTGTTCCAATTTTAGCAGAAAACCAATCTACTCTGTATCGTTCCAATTTTTGAAAAAAACAAATTACTGTATTGTTCCAATTTTAGGAAACAAACTAATCTACTCTGTATCGTCCCAATTTTAGAAAAAACGAATTACTGTTTCGTTCCAATTTTAGCAGAAAACCAATCTACTCTGTATCGTTCCAATTTTTGAAAAAAACAAATTACTGTTTCCTTCCAATTTTAGCAGAAAAACAATCTACTCTGTATCGTTCCAATTTTAGGAAAAAAAACAAATTACTGTATTGTTCCAATTTTAGGAAACAAACTAATCTACTCTGTATCGTTCCAATTTTAGAAAAAACGAATTACTGTTTCGTTCCAATTTTAGCAGAAAACCAATCTACTCTGTATCGTTCCAATTTTAGAAAAAAAATAATTTTGTTCCAATTTGAGCAGAAAACCAATCTACTCTGTATCGTTCCAATTTTAGAAAATAATTTTGTTCCAATTTTAGCAGAAAACTAATCTACTCTATCGTTCCAATTTTAGAAAAAAATTAACCTACTGTTTCGTTCCAATTTTAGCAGAAAACTAATCTACTCTGTATCGTTCCAATTTTAGAAAACAACAAATCTACTGTTTTGTTCCAATGTTAGCAGAAAACTAATCTACTCTGTATCGTTCCAATTTTAGAAAAAAATGTATCTACTGTTTCGTTCCAATTTTAGAAAAAACCAATCTACTGTATCGTTCCAATTTTAGCAGAAAACCAATCTACTCTGTATCGTTCCAATTTTAGAAAAACCGAATTACTGTTTCGTTCCAATTTTAGCAGAAAACCAATCTACTCTGTATCGTTCCAATTTTAGAAAAAAACTAATTACTGTTTCGTTCCAATTTTAGCAGAAAACCAATCTACTCTGTATCGTTCCAATTTTAGAAAAAAACAAATTACTGTTTCGTTCCAATTTTAGCAGAAAACCAATCTACTCTGTATCGTTCCAATTTTAGAAAAAAACAAATTACTGTTTTGTTCCAATTTTAGCAGAAAACCAATCTACTCTGTCTCGTTCCAATTTTAGAAAAAAACGAATTACTGTTTTGTTCCAATTTTAGCAGAAAACCAATCTACTCTGTATCGTTCCAATTTTAGAAAAAACAAATTACTGTTTCGTTCCAATTTTAGCAGAAAACCAATCTATTCTGTATCGTTCCAATTTTTAAAAAAAACAAATTACTGTATTGTTCCAATTTTAGGAAACAAACTAATCTACTCTGTATCGTTCCAATTTGAGAAAAAACGAATTACTGTTTCGTTCCAATTTTAGCAGAAAACCAATCTACTCTGTATCGTTCCAATTTTAGAAAAAAACAAATTACTGTTTCGTTCCAATTTTAGCAGAAAAACAATCTACTCTGTATCGTTCCAATTTTAGGAAAAAAACAAATTACTGTATTGTTCCAATTTTAGGAAACAAACTAATCTACTCTGTATCGTTCCAATTTTAGAAAAAAACAAATTACTGTTTCGTTCCAATTTTAGCAGAAAACCAATCTACTCTGTATCGTTCCAATTTTAGAAAAAAACAAATTACTGTTTCGTTCCAATTTTAGCAGAAAACCAATCTACTCTGTATCGTTCCAATTTTAGAAAAAAACAAATTACTGTTTTGTTCCAATTTTAGCAGAAAACCAATCTACCCTGTATCGTTCCAATTTTAGAAAAAAAAAAAATTGTTCCAATTTTAGCAGAAAACCAATCTACTCTGTATCGTTCCAATTTTAGAAAAAAACAAATTACTGTGTCGTTCCAATTTTAGCAGAAAACCAATCTACTCTGTATCGTTCCAATTTTAGAAAAACCGAATTACTGTTTCGTTCCAATTTTAGCAGAAAACCAATCTACTCTGTATCGTTCCAATTTTAGAAAAAAACTAATTACTGTTTCGTTCCAATTTTAGCAGAAAACCAATCTACTCTGTATCGTTCCAATTTTAGAAAAAAACAAATTACTGTTTCGTTCCAATTTTAGCAGAAAACCAATCTACTCTGTATCGTTCTAATTTTAGAAAAAACCAAATTACTGTTTTGTTCCAATTTTAGCAGAAAACCAATCTACCCTGTATCGTTCCAATTTTAGAAAAAAACAAATTACTGTATTGTTCCAATTTTAGCAGAAAACCAATCTACTCTGTATCGTTCCAATTTTTGAAAAAAACAAATTACTGTATTGTTCCAATTTTAGGAAACAAACTAATCTACTCTGTATCGTTCAAATTTTAGAAAAAACGAATTACTGTTTCGTTCCAATTTTAGCAGAAAACCAATCTACTCTGTATCGTTCCAATTTTAGAAAAAAACAAATTACTGTTTCGTTCCAATTTTAGCAGAAAAACAATCTACTCTGTATCGTTCCAATTTTAGGAAAAAAACAAATTACTGTATTGTTCCAATTTTAGGAAACAAACTAATCTACTCTGTATCGTTCCAATTTTAGAAAAAAACAAATTACTGTTTCGTTCCAATTTTAGCAGAAAACCAATCTACTCTGTATCGTTCCAATTTTAGAAAAAAACAAATTACTGTTTCGTTCCAATTTTAGCAGAAAACCAATCTACTCTGTATCGTTCCAATTTTAGAAAAAAACAAATTACTGTTTTGTTCCAATTTTAGCAGAAAACCAATCTACCCTGTATCGTTCCAATTTTAGAAAAAAAAAAAATTGTTCCAATTTTAGCAGAAAACCAATCTACTCTGTATCGTTCCAATTTTAGAAAAAAACAAATTACTGTGTCGTTCCAATTTTAGCAGAAAACCAATCTACTCTGTATCGTTCCAATTTTAGAAAAACCGAATTACTGTTTCGTTCCAA